>NW_017307183.1:136979-170788 GCF_000935625.1 Nanorana parkeri
GCTATAATACTTCTTGGGCCTTCTAGAATCCCATATCTCCCAGACTACTACCTGCTCCTCTGTTTACACTTTTTCAAAGTTTTTCCAGGTGAATTTTCAGGCCTCTGTGGATGCTAGCTTCAGCTGTATGGTTCTTCAGGCAGCCCTCTGATATGTGGGCTTCTTCTGTTATGGTTAGCTATTGGGGTTAGTTGTTTTTTTCCCAGGCCTGTTTGCTTTGTTGCCCACCCATCTGTCGAATTACCTGTAGTTGTCTTGGAGTACATCACAGAACACAGGACCCTTCCCTCTGTTTCTATAATTCACTTTTATACTGCTTGCTACACAATTGAGGCAATCTGGGAGCAGGAGGGTTTATACAGGGCTTTCTTAAAGCTCTTGATTTGCTGGTGTCTAATCACCTGCATACCCCATCTGTTAAAGAATGAACTCCCTGTGTCCTGTAATGTATACCAAGAAACAGATTTCACAAGTAAGGCAAAAATCCTGTTATTTTAGGCAATAAGAAGATCTGAATTCTTTGGCTGACTGTAGAAACATCATGATTTCAGATAGCTATCATGAAACAACCATCACCTGCTTGATTGAAGTAAAAATCCACACGAGAAATCATGATCCAGCAGAGCCAGGGAGAGAAGTCCTACCTCCTTAGGCTGCTAAGTGAGACTGGGCAGACTTGTTAGGGCTGGAGTTATAGCCTCTGGGCTGGCCCCTTGATTTTTGTTCATGGTGTCCATCGTTCTGTAGGCAGAAGAATAACCCATGGTATAAAATCAACAGTGCTGCGTCACTCAATTAATGATATACGAGTTTGCTTTATGTATGGATACCATGAAAAGGTGAGGGCATTAAAATTCTAATATAATTAATGTATACATGTAAATACCAGTATTACATATTTTTGTTAGATGTTGTCTGTCCTTCATAAAGTTGTAATTAAAGTATCTGGGTGGCAAGTGTAATGTGCAGTTTAGACTTCCTTCCATGGTGCTAAACATTTTACTGTAAAAACTTAGCCATCATTGACAGTTCTAAAATTGTCTTCAGTCTCCAGTCCCTGTGCTCTTCTCTGCACTGCTTGAATTGAATGATATGGGGTAGACCATTTTTATTCAAATAGTGTTTTTTTTGTAGATTAGGTGGGCATGTAATGTATTACCCCACAAATCTGCTTTTAAATTGGACCTGTACTTAAATTATAATCTGGCTGTTGTACCAAACTCAATGTATTAAAGTAATACATTTTACACAGAAAACACTGCTTTGACCATTGGTCATGTAATCTTTGCTAAAGATGAAGTTAAGACTGCAGGAATAACTCCAGATTAGTTGACTTTATATGACCATGACACAACATACCTCCAAAATGCTGTAGATTCTGCAAAAAAGGTAAACTCCATTCGCTACAGAAAATGAAACCTTGAGATTCATACACAGAGCACAGCCGTGCCACTACGTATTTAGGCTTTCATCCACACTTTGCTGCTTTGCACAGGTCAACATCATTACCCATTGATGATCCTGGATCCACCTGCTGGGGATGCTGGAACACCCTAAATGCTGATGAGGCACAGCCACCAAATTCAGATCTGCCTTGGTAGTTTGAAAGTAACTGGTGATACAAGAAACAGAGAGGAAGTTCACAATGGCTTAATAAACTACACTAAAGGTGCCCATACACCTTACAATTATCTGCAGATTTTCTGTGGTCAGATGGAAAACGTGCAACAGATTGGCCCAGGTGGAGATTACTCCATCCACACAGTTAAGTGTAGATGGAGGAATCTGTTGCACCTTTTCCATCTGACCACAGAAAATCTGCAGATAATTGTAAGGTGTATGGCCAGCTTTACTTAGTATAGAGGTGTGGGTGCTTATTCTTCAGGGATTACTCAGAACTCAGACTAAGGTAATTTCAGTAATGTTTCTGATTTTAGCAGCCAACTACGGGCTGCTGTTAAACTTTACCCATGCAGTGCGTTTCTTTCTCCCACGCAGTGCGTTTCCTTCTCCCACACGTACTACTTTGGCTAGGGGGGGAAAGAATAAGTAAAAACACTTACCTTATTCCTTGCTTTCTTGGCTGCAAGCCCTCTCCTCCATTCTGACACTCCAGAATGTGAGCAGGCTCTCTGCATTGTGCCTTATGACATTGGAGAGCTCCCAATGGCCAGGCAGCAAAGTGTAGCAGTTTCTGGAGACCAGTCACACGGAAAGGGAGAAGCCTGCCGGAGCAAGGAATAAGGTAAGTATTTCTTCTACTTCTTTTCTCCCCTAGCCAAAGGAGCTATTAATCCATGCAGTCCAGTGCATGGGTAAGATTAACAGCAGCATTGGGCTTTAGGTATTTTAGCCTTTATTGTATAATGCATTCTTTTAACGGCGCAGAATTGCTGGGCATTTGTCTTAAGTGTTTGCATGTAAATTCATTAATTTTTTTTCTGTTTTTTCTCTTTAATAACAGGAGTGCGTGGACTATGCTTATCAGTGCTTACTGGCATGGAATCCATCCTGGCTATTACCTGAGCTTTTTGACTATCCCCTTGTGTCTGGCATCTGAAGGGATGATGGATACGGGCTTGAGACGTCATCTTGCTGATTCTGGCAAACTGGTGTTTGACTGGGTGCACTGGTTCCTTAAGATGAGAGCATACGACTACATGTGCATGGGCTTCGTTCTTCTCACCTTCTCTGACACTGTGCGCTACTGGAGATCTATTTATTTTGTTATCCACATTCTGGCTATCTTATTAGTCATCTTAGGCTGGGTCCTGGCACTAAGAGAACCTAGTGTACCTGGAAACAACAAAAGAGAAAAAGAGGATAAAAAGGAGAACTAGTTTTGATTGATAGGCTGGTACTATTTCCAGTGTGACACTGACATGGGTGTGTCAGCAAGCCACAGCATTCTTGTTTTTGTGGTAAATTGGATTAAATAATTTGGACATATTCTGTGCTTCACTTGCTCCGAAAGACCTGTATACAACAATAGGTAGATCCGCTTCCACAGCATTATGTGAACTTTACTCTAGTGTCCCAAATTCTGTGCTTTCTTGGAGGGAAACATAATGCCTACTTTTACTGTGACAATCCATGTTATTGCTTTTAGTTGAGTTTATGCTACAGTCATGTGATTTTTTTTTTTGTCACACTGTGTGTCATCTATTTTTGGCCATTTATGTATATACATTTGCCATATCTTTGATTTCTTTTTTATTATTATTTGCTTGTGCTTTCTTATTCATTACTTATAGTACACAGAATGGGGACTTTAATTGTTTTAAAAAAGCAGCTCCATCAAACATGGATGTCATTTTCTTTGGCTTGCACATTTCTCTAAGTTAAATTATCCTTCATTATTGCATCATCAGAATCACCTGTATACGCACTTTCTGTCCTACTTATTGTCTGTGCTGGTGCAGCTCATCCAACTCCTCCCCTCACCTCCCTGTTAAACCTTTTATGTAGCTGGGGGAGAAGGAGAGGGGAATATTAGAATTTCACTTGAGTAACAGCTCTGAGTCTGCCAGTGCTGTTGATAGCACATTTAAGATGGCAGCGCCCAGCAGAAGTCTCAGGTCTTTGGAATGTCCACAGAAAGGGGACTTTTTACAGGTAAATAACTTTGATAAAAAATAAAATATGTACATTTATCCTTAAAGACAAATTGTTGTTGTTTTTCTCTTTGTTATTGCAGAGGGATACTTCTTTTATTAATCCCTGTGACATAATCCCAAGGCTTGCGAAATTCTTGCAGTGACAGCTTTTTCCCTACACACGATGTGTGACCAGACTTGGAGTCAGGGCAGTGGCATTGTTTTGCTGTTAAATGAATGTATGCATGTAGAGTGGGACAGAGGGGAGTTGGGGGTAGTAGGAATGTTCTGTAGAGTATCCACTGCTGTCAGCACGCACTCAGATGCATATACAGCTACATACACACACTCAGCTTCAGACATACATACATACACAGTCACATACGTGCATATATAGTCACTGACAATCTGTCTGGCTCTCCTGGCTGCAGCCTCTTCAGCTCCAGCCCACAGGTAAGTGTGTACAGTTTGTCTTCAGTACAGACAAGCAGGGCATAGACCTCTCATCTATACCAATGTAGGGGACAGCACTGACTACATGCCGCTCTGCCTGCCCATGTGACCGATAGAAGCGCTGCCTGAGACAAAAGTCTCAAGTCACCTCATTATAGGGACAGCCCTACACCTCTGTAATCACCCTCCATTGATATAGTCGTATATTGCTGGTCCCCAATATAGCTGGTAGGTTTTAGGCATATTTACAACAAACTGTCTGTCATAGGTGACCCTATAGACCTCTTCACACAGTTAATGCATGTTATTGTGTTAAGTCAGCCCACTAAAAAGGTGCATGTAGCATTTTTAGCAATGTACAACAACACACGTTAGAATGAAGGGTACTGCATCATGCCAAAACGCATGTTATTGCAGTGCAATAGTGTGAATGGGCCATAACAAGAGTTGACCCTTCAGACAGCATTACGTTTAACTTCCCTAATGCATGCAAGCCTACTTGCTTAGGAGAATGTTGCCATTTGAGAAAAGAAAATCTGAAGAATGTCCAATCCTGTGCAATGGGGGAACAGTACTTTTGTTTGCACATGATTGGATAATGGAAGTCAGCAGAGCTTCACCTTACAAGTTAAGGGGAAATTCCCTTACAAAGTTAACAGCCTATTTGCCTTTAGTACATCAGCCCCTTTCAGTCAGAAGACCATACAATTTACTATTCTGGTGATGTAAAACAAAGAAGAAATGGCTTAGATTTTAAAGTAAGGAAAGACATTGGCAAGACTGTTATGGACTGTGAAGGACTGTGATTAATCGACTGCTGTCATACTGTGGGCACCGCCATTCAACATCACAATTGTACAAGTTTATGCCCCAACAACTCATGCAGATGAAGAAGTTCAACATTTTTATGATCACATCCAGGCTGAGGATGACAAGACATGCAAGCAATCAAATGGAATAATAATGACAAGGTAGGGTCTGAAATACAATTGAAACACAATGGAAATACAATGGAAACAATTTTGTTTCCATGACCATATGAAGCAGGAGAAAGACTTAGCTTTTGTACTGCAATTACTAATTCATTCTTCAGCCAACCAAAGCAAAATCTATACACCGGGATATAACCAAATGGACTTCAACAAAATCAAATAGACTATATTATCAAATGATGGAAGAGTTCAACTTTAATAGCAAACAAATAGCCTGAAGCGGGTTTTGGAACAGATCATTAGCTAATGCAAGCTTCAAGTAAATGGAAAAATAACAAAATTATCAGTCTTCAAGAATACACTAACAATGCCAAATTATGCAAGCGCTCAAGTTTAATAGCAAAGCCATAGCCTGGAGTGGATTGTGGAACAGATAATTAACTAATGCAAGCTTCAAGTGAAACTCAAAAATAACATAATTACCAGTCTTCAATAATACAACCTATCTTTACAGTAAGCAACACATTTCAGATATTTAATACTACTGATGGAGAATCAAATGAACTGTTGGACAAAATGAAATTAAATAAAAAGATTAAGAAATAAAAGTAGACACGAGATACAATGAAAATTGCACAATAGCGAAGTTAAAATGAAGAAAGATAAACCTCTTGTAAAATAAGTTCATGATGAATTTCAGAGAGCGCCCAGAAAGTACAAGGACCAATATTACAATAACATTTGTAAAAACTTTAAAGATGAAAATAAATGTGGTAAAACAAGAATAATTTTCCCAAAAAATCTGTGAACTCAAAAAGGAATTTCAGCATCGAGAATGTATGCTTATAGATGTCCATAGAGAAATCACTAATGGAAGAAAGATCAAGCGCACATGGAAGGAATACACCGAAGACTTTTGTGGACATTGTATCAATAACCAGGCACTTTTTTTCTTCAACCAGCAACACAGGGCAGCCCACAGTGATAAACGATGAAGTCAGGTTAGCACATAGATCACTGTCAAAAAGGAAGGAATTACTGCAAAACTGAAGAAGAAATAAGTGCTGACCAATTTATGCAAACAAGTTTGGAAAACCACTCTGACTGTCCCACTGAATGTTTGTCAGTTTATATGCCAGTACCAAATAAAGGAGACCTGAAAGACTGCACAAACTATTAAACAATTTCCCCTCATCACATGCCAGCAACATTATGCTAAAAATTATTTAACACAGACTAGAACCTTTTTATTGAGAATTTGTAAACAGAACACAGAGCAGAGCGCCGCCTCCATGTGTAAAGCTCATTTATTATATAGATTAAAAACAGACATATACAGAATAGAGATCAGAATGCATTAGTATGTAAAACTCCATTGGATTGCCACATTGTCAGTCATGAGGAGAAATCCACCCTGACTTGTTTTACAACAGCCACGGGTCACATAAGTATCGCCACAGGCTGCTGTGAGCATGGTTGATGCATTTCCGGGGCACACCCCCTTCCTCAGAACCATAGCTTAAGATTGAGAACTGGCCAATCAGTGAACACTGCCTCAATAACTTGGCATGTAGTGATTGGTTAACTGTATAAATAGGACCAGTTGGAAAATAATGGGGTGAAAAACATGTAGAATGTACATTAATGGGCGAAGATGGTTAAGATGCCTAGTATCACCTGGCTTGTGTCAGAACTAGAATTAGAAATGCTAGGTGTCATCCTTGACTCTGACCTCACCTTTCTTCCCCACATCCAATCCCTATCCAGACCCTGCCATCTTCACCTTCGTAACATCTCCAAAATACGCCCCTTCCTCACCAATGAAACCACAAAGCTGCTCATCCACTCACTTGTTATCTCTCGTCTTGACTATTGTAACTCCCTCCTCATTGGCCTTCCACTACACATATTATCCCCTTCAGTCTATCATGAATGCTGCTGCCAGACTTATCCACCTATCCAACCGCTCAATGTCTGCAACCCCCCTCTGCCAATCCCTCCACTGGCTTCCAATCGCCGAAAGGATACAATTCAAAATATTAACAACCACTTACAAAGCCATTCACAACTCTGCCCCAGGTTACATCTCCAACTTTGCCTCAAAGTATCATCCTAACCGTCCCCTACGCTCCTCCCAAGACCTCCTGCTTCCCAGCTCCCTTGTCAACTCCTCCCATGCTCGCCTTTAGGACTTCTCTAGAGTCTCTTCCATTCTTTGGAACTCCTTACCCCAACCAGTCTGTCTTTCTCCCACTCTGACTGCCTTTCGGCGATCGCTCTTTAGGGAAGCCTATCACACTTACACAAACTAACCACTGAACTCTTTCTCAAACAAGTCATCCCCTCACAGCTACCTCCTCATGTATCACTTGTCCCTCCCTCTTAGATTGTAAGCCCTCACGGGCAGGGCCCTCCTTACCATCTTGTCTTGAATTGTATTGTAATTATAATGTCTTCCCTATATTGTAAAGCCGCTGAGCAAACTGTTGACGCTATATAAATCCTGTATAATAATAATAATTAGGAATGCACTGATACCAAGTACCGTACTCTGTACAAGTACAGATACTTTTCGAGCTCCAAGACTAGACTAGAGAAAAATTCAAAAGTTAGGAGGCAGCTGTCATTTGTAAGGAACACACGGAGCTCCTAGTTTTTGTGCATCTCTGTTTCAATGTATGATTTTGTTTTTATAAACATATAAAGGGATGCACCGATGCCATTTTTGCAGGTACAAGTACTGATACTTGCCCAAGTACTTACTGATACATTTTTAGTTATTGTCATGTGACAGTTTTTCTAAAACAATATCAACTAATGATTTCAGGACAGTGGTGGAGCGCCAGAGCTAGGTCCCAGCTGCAACCGCTGCAACCCTGGTAGTTCTCATGAAAATGCCAAGTATCGGCGCTGGTATCGGTGCATCCCTAATAATAATAGAATTAACATATAGGCATAAACTATCAATGGGGCTGGGCCTGATCAGTGGGCCTGATTTACCAAGCTCACACTCACAATACGTACACGATAACAAAAAACATGCCACGATGTGCGCGCATATTCATACGCATACAGCACCTTATCATGCAAAAAGACGCTGATGAATGCCGAAGTTAGGAATTCCATTCGTAAATGCTGTAAACAGGTTAGCACTTCTGCCTTGCAGCACTGGAGTCCCCAATTGGCTCCTGTCTGAATCAGCCCTGTATGCATGTTATCTAGGGACATTAGATTTAAGCTCATCAATGGCAGGGACGAATGTGCAGCATGATAAAGCAATAGGTTGGACTTGATGGACTTATGTCTTTATTCAACCTCAAATACTATGTAACATACACAAAAATGTTGGGGGCGGAGCCTGCTCATGGCGGCGATCAGCAGCATACCTTACTAGCTCCTGCACTATGGGCCAGGCATCTGCTCTATTTGCCTTTCTACATCATTTCTTTTGGGTGATATGGGTCCTACCAATAAGAAAAAACCTCAGGGCTCCAAACAAATGCACCCGCTCGACAAGCCAAGTCCGATATGAAAACTTTTTTCCAGAGCACACAAGACTCAATCGGCCGCCGGGCTAGCAATATGGTGTCTCCACGTGGTGCCCCTTCCTCTCCGGCACACAGTGTTGCCCCCAGAAGACTCCCCTGCTTCTTCTCACCATATTACAGCCTCCTCGGACGAGGATCAAGAAGAGGGGGAGTCCAGAAGAGCCCTTACTCACCTGCTGACGAAAAGGGACATGGAGTCGCTCTTCTCCCGCTTCTAGGCCCTTCACAAGCGGGATATGGCCGATCTCTGCATTGCGATCCACGGCTTCCACCGCCGTGTAGACACCATCGATGACACTCATTTCCCATCAAACTGCAGTGGATCACCTACACTCTCTTGCGGCTAAACATCATCAACAGCTTCAAACTGTGTGGTTCCATATGGATGACTTGGAAGATAGGAGTCGGCGCAACAATGTGCGGATCCGTGGCATTCACGAGGCCACTGTCACCACTGAGTTGGAACACACGGTACGGGGCATACTCAATTAGTTTCTGGGTCGCCCAGCTACAGAGGCTTTGGAGCTGGATAGAGTGCATCGTGTCCCTGGATATCACAATCCCTCCATGACACAGCCGTGCAATGTCCTCTGTAGGATTCACTTTTTTTGGCAGAAGGAAGAAATTATGTCCAAAGTCAGGGAGAGAGGTACGCTAGACTTTGAAGGGGCAGAGATCTCTATTTCCCCTGATCTTTCTCAACGTACGCTCGCAAGACGGAGGGCTGACCCCTGACCCGACTTTTGCGGGACTGTAATATTTCATATCGATGGGGATTCCCTTTTCAGCTAATTGCCAGGAAGAACGGCAAATCGGCCGTACTACGCTGCCCTGCTGACCTCGATGGCTTCCGAAAGGCGCTTGGGATCGCCTCGGTAGAGCTGGAACCATGACCGGACCCTCCTGCACCCAGCTTTCCCTCTCTCCCGGGCTGGGATCAGAGGAGGGAGACTCTCCCTCAGAGGAAGCATCGCAAGGAGCCTAGTACCCCACCACAACCATACTGATGGATGCTGAGCTTTTCGGAGGCCACCTGATTCTCCTTTTACCGCTGTCTACTCAGGATCTTTTTGTCGCTTGACACAGTCACTCCTCTTGCAAGTCGTTGCACCACATTTTGGAAGTGCTCCAGTCTGTCACACTTGCCCAGCTGCACATGGATCGCTTCAATGACTGATTCTCCTTTGGCTGCTGGCTATCCAGGTCCCTCCCGTCGCATGACACAATCCCTCTCCTAACAAGTCGTCGCATCACGTTTCAGAAGTGCTCCAGTCTGTCACATTTGCCCAGCTGCACCTGGATCGCTTCAATGACTATTCTACTCTGAACTATAACATATTACTTTTTTTTCCTACTAATTACTAATTTTTTCCTTCTTTTCTCCTTGCCTGTCACTTTAACTTCGCTTTTATATTAATCCATTCTCCTCATTTACACTTTTTCTGATTACTGGATATGTGGATATATACTGGATATGTGCGATTCTTGCTCCCTCCATGCAACATTTGTGCTCTAGCTTCTACCTGACTGACTAGTTATACAGTTAATATGTCCCTATGTTAACGCATTGATTAATAGTTATTGTTGTAACACTGACATCACGTTTTAACTTACGGATCTTAATGTTTATACTGTTTAAAGCGATCCTTTTTCCTTTCTACCACATGATCTGCTATTTGAGATTACTTGGTGTCCTATTATTCCTGTAAGATCAGACCTCCTATG
Organism: Nanorana parkeri; assembly: GCF_000935625.1. NCBI lineage: Eukaryota > Metazoa > Chordata > Amphibia > Anura > Dicroglossidae > Nanorana > Nanorana parkeri. Next base: position 147,234 of record NW_017307183.1, read on the forward strand.
TATACATGGCTAGGCACTTGATATCTTGTGGTAACTGTTTGCAGACCATCATGTGAATTGTATACCCACTCTTTCTGTTCGAGATAGACATACCGATCTTGCTATATGGTCCTGGGATTTGCCCTGTTCTGTTGGGCACTGGGATCCCCCCACCCTCTCTCCCTCCTCTTCTACTCTACCGTTTCCCCTACCACCACTGCTGCTTCTTCCTCCTCCTCCTCCCCTCCTCCCTCATTCTTTTCTTTTTCTGGTCTTGCCCCATTTATTTTCTTAGTTCCTCTGATGAAAATGTCCTTGCTGAACCTTGTCTCTCTTAATGTACAGGGACTGAATGAACCAAGAAAACGGTCTCGGCTCCTATACCATATGCACAAGCGCAGAGCCCATGTCCTTTTTCTGCAGGAAACTCACTTTAGAGGGTCTCAAGCCCCTTCTTTATCTTCTCGTTACTACCAAGAAGTCTATCTAAGCAACAATCCGATCAGCAAGTCCAAAGGCGTTGCCATATGTGTCCATTCTTCTGTCCCCTTTGTTAAGGGTACCTTATCTTCCAAAATGGTGACATTTGCTAATGTCTACTTGCCCAATCAGAACCAAGTTTCGGTCTTACTTGCTATCCTTGACAAACTGGAAGGCCTTTACCGATGACCTACTGAAAATTGGGGTGATTTAATTTCACAATGGACCCCTCCTTGGATTCTTCCACTGGGAAGTGTCATACTCACTTATCCCTTCTCAATGAACTCAAAAAGACATTGCATAACCTTCAATTGATTGACATCTGGCGTATCCTACACCCCTCCTCTAGGGATTATACTTTCTATTCCCATCCACATTGCACACATACTAGGATTGACTTTTTCCTGGTCTCTCACTACCTTCTTACCTGGTGTCCCAAGGCTTCTATTGACACCCAACTCTGGTCGGATCACTACTGTTCCGAACTCTCTGAATCGGACTCTGACTTGGCGCCTTAACGAATACTTACTTCAAGATCCCACCACAGTGGCAGCTGTACACCGCACGATTTCCGATTTCCTCCTTGTCCACACTCACGACACCACCTCTCTGCCAATACGCTGGGAAACTCTTAAATGCCTCATAAGGGGCACTTTAATCTCCCATGGCTCTCACCTAAAAAGAGAAAAGTCGGCAGCCATCTCTGCCTTACTCCAAGACATACACACATTAGAGAATCACCATAAATCTACTAATTACCCTATTCTTTACCAAACTTTGACCCAAAAACGTACACTACTGCGCCTACTTTTTGATCAATCGGCCTTGAAACACAGAGATTCCTTTTAAATGGCTTTTTACAAGCATGGGGATAAATGCGGACGTGTGTTAGCTCGCTCCGTTAGATCTAAACGTACCCGTACGTACATCCCTAAAATCATGTCTACGTCCTTACGAGCGTTCCACGACCCAGATCTCATTGCCAAAACTTTCCACACATGCTACTCGGACCTTTATAATCTTAGTAAAAAAGACTCTCTCCCCCACATCTCCCCCATCACATTTAGACATTCTCCAATACATCCAATCTACACCTGGCCCGGACGGGTATACAGGCACCTTCTACAAACATTTTAGAGAATCGCTGACACCTATCCCGGAGCAGACCTTCAACTCCATCTCCCACACTTGCAAGTTTACCTCCCAAACACAAGAAGCCCATATCAAAATTTTGCTGAAAGATGGTAAAGATCCCACTACATGCTCGAGCTACAAGCCAATATCACTCATTAACATTCACCCGAAACTCTTTGCCAAGCTCATCGCTAACAGACTGGGACGGTATATCCCGACTCTTATCCACGAGTAATGGCACTCGCCAGGGCTGTCCCCTCTCTCCATACCTATATGTCCTGGCTATGGAACACCTGGCGGAGGCCATCAGATTGAATCCATCGATTCGAGGTATACCTGTAGCTAATGTCGAACATAAAAGAGCCTCTATGCCGATGATATACTTCTATACGTTAAGAATCCTAGAATCGGATTCCCATCCCTTCTGGAAGAATTCCGCAAGTTCGGCAAAGTTAGCCACTTCAAAGTCAACTTGCACAAAACAGAAGCTCTTGATATCTCCCTCCCATCCTTAGAAGCCTCACAACTTCAAACTCAATTCCCATTTCCCTGGCAACAGCATCACATTAAATACTTGGGGATCCTCATCCCCCCCAACCTAGAGGATCTCTATAAACTAAACTATTTGCCCCTACTACAAAAAAACCATTGCCAAGCTCCGTTACTGGAGTTCTCTCAAACATACTTGGCTAGGCCGCATGCCCCTGCTCAAAATGGATATTCTCCCCCGCTTCCTCTACCTGTTCCAGACGGTACCCATTTGTCTCCCGGTCTCCTTTTTCAAACAATTAAAATCTTCTCTTCTTAAGTACATATGGGCCCATAAACCGGCAAGATTGAGCTACTCCATCCGATGCAAAGAAATGGGAGGAATGGGATTACCGGACCTCAGGACATACCACAGAGCCACTTTCCTCACCCACATTTTTGACCGCATGTTTCATGTAGACCACAAGTTTTGGGCGCTCTTGGAAATGCACAAATTCCCATAACAAGACAGGAATTAAATGTATGTACACCAACACTAGAAGTCTAGTAAATAAATTAGAAGAGCTTGAAATTATGATACTCGAATGAGGACTTCGATATAGTGGGTATATCGGAGACCTGGCTAGACGGCACACATGATTGGGCTACTAATATAGAGGGGTATAACCTATTCAGGAGGGACAGAGTGGGAGAAGGGGGGGGGGTTTGCATTTACGTTAAAAACTATCTAAATATGCATATAAGGGACGATACCACGTCAAACAGTTGAGAAGATGTGGAGACCTTATGGCTGGAGCTCGATATGGCGGACCCTAGCCGTGAACTTATTGTGGGTATTTGCTATAAGCCTCCGAATATAGGGGAGGAGGGGGGAAGCAAATCTACACTCCCAAATAGAAATAGCTGGGAGGGAGGGCAATGTAGTCATGATGGGCGACTTCAATTACCCGGACATCAATTGGGCTAGTGGTACCTCAGGATCCACAAAGGCAGGCCGATTTCTGAACTTGTTGCGAGACAATTTCTTGGAACATAATAAAAACACCCAAAACCTTCAAGTGTTCGCCATCAAACATATTTCAAATCAACTATCCCCTTCCGAAAGGTTTCATCTTCTCTGTAGAAGAGAGACCTATTGGATATATAAATTGAATACTCTGGTCCCAATAGGTCTTAACAAAGAGATAGAAATTCACACCATTCTATAAAATAATACAACACATATCGGTCAGCCGCTACCTTTCAGAGGTCAGTATATCGATATTCCAATCGTTTTTAAACCTTTTTCCCTCATTCTTCTTTTTCATGGGGGAAGTTTTTAATCACACTTGACATTGAATGCATCAATAACAGCTGCATTCCATTTTAATCCATTTTTTTATCCATTTGTATTTTTAAATAGTATTTTCAAACAGTATTTAACTAAATATGGACAACAATAAGGATTAAGGTCCCATCTGTCTTAAATAAACCTTTTAAAGTTTATATCTAGTTTTAAACACCAAGTCCCTGTCCATGTATTCGTCAGGCAGTATAGTTGAATCCCTTAGCCCACTGCATCCTGCATGACAGAACGAACGTGAGATGCAAACTGCAGATAACAAGCCAAGTGCTGCCCGTTATGCTCATGGGGCGTGCTCTTGTACCCGATCCGCCCCACTATACCACTTGTCAGGGGGGTACGGCTGGGCCGTGAGTGGAACCCCTTGGCAGGGGCGGCAAGCCAAAGTCCGAGGTCGTGGTACACAGGGAAAATCCAAGAAGAATAGTCAGGAGTTACGCCTATGGAGGATGAGGTGGTCGTGGATCGCAACTGCGGAGGCTTCTCAGTCAGTGAAACCCTAGTTTCACTCTTATTTATCAGAGAGTTAGGGTTTCTTGCATCACAGCCTCAAGTTAAACTAAACTCTGGTTTTAGAGTGGGGTTATTACTTCATAAACCCTAGCCCAGAGCACCAAAGTAATCGGGATATACCGGGTAGCAGTTGGGAGAGACACCATTCAGTACAGCAAGATTCAGGTTCAAAGCCAGTAGCAAGATTTTAAGCAAGTAGCTGGTAATGGATACAGTCTCTAAGGAAGGTTGTGCAACTGCACTAAATACTTGCTGTTTGGAGGGTTGGGTTGGGTGCACAAGCTGTGGGTCCGTTTGGGGTCCGGTTCCGGTCAGGGCAGCAGTCCAAGTACTGTGGAGGCAAAGGAGGGTCCCAGGAGACAGCAGGCGTTCTGGATCAATAGTGGAACGCCATGTCTCGTCTGGGCGCTCATATAGTGCTGTATGGGTTTGGGGAGGAGCCGCCTAATGAATCGGCGCACTTCCGCGTTCCAAGGTGGAACGCACCCGGAAGTGACGAGCGTGCGCTCCACCGTCGAACGCAGCGGCGATCCGAGACGCAGCTGGCACCCGACACTAAGGTATGCGGCGGTGGCCGTTACAAATGGGCGAAGAGGGTTCTTTACAGTAAGAGCGGTTAAGGTCTGGAACTCAATTCTCCTCAAAGATGGCAAATTTTCACATTACCTAGGGCCCTCTCTCTGCCTGGTACTTACCTGTCTCCTATACCTTTGAATATGTACAGCTTTGTGCAACCATGTAGGTTGTCGCTTGGCCATTTTCTCCATCACAGGAACTTCTATACTTGTCGCTCCTCTATCCTTTTGACTTCTATGTCCCCCATCTTGGTCCCGCTGCCCCATCTCCTTTCTTTTTCTCTTTTTTTTTTTGTGTCCCCAAGCTGGCGCTTGGAGCGGCAATTCAGCCAGCCGTCCTCTGAGGACCCAATACCTCCATGTTTCTCCTTAGCACCTACCTCCTGGGCTGCGGGTTTCTTATCACTTGTATGTTTGTCCTTGGCCACAGGTTTCTCATCGCCAGCACATTCCTCTACATCAGCAGCTCCTGTTAAGTCCCACTGTGTGTATCCGGGATGGATTGTGTGTGAGGGCACTAAAATGGCTATCATATAATGGCAGTCCCTGTCCATTATATGATAGCCCTGATTTCCTGTGCGTGAGGCCACTACAAGTGGCAGCAGTCTCTCTCTCTCTCTCTATCTATCGAGAGAGAGAGAGAGAGAGAGAGAGATACACACATACAGTATATATCTATGGGTGCATATATGTACAGGTAGCCCTCAATTTATGCCAGGGTTAGGTTCCAGAAGGAATGGTTGCAAATTGAAACCAATGTAAAGTTAAACCCCATATATAATGTAAGTCAACGGGAAGTGAGGGAGTCAGGTTACAGGCCTCTCAAAAATGACATGAGCGACATAATACACTATTTAAAGCTTTAAAATGAATGTTATAAATGCCCCAAGGACACCACTGTGGACACCCCTGTGCCCTGAGCATTGCTCTGTGTGCCTCCATATCTCCAAGCGTACCCCTGTGCTCCTCCCTATTTCCAAGTGCACTCCTGTGCTCTTCCATATCTCCCAAGTGTACCTCCTATGCTCCTCCGTATCTCCGTATCTCCAAGTTTAACCCCGTGCCTGCTCATATCTTCAAGTGTACCTCTATGCTCTTCTGCGGCTCCAAGTGTACCCCCTGTGCCTCCAGAATGTCTCTATGAGCCTGTGTACATCTTCAGGTGTATCCCTGTACTACCAGTGCATCTCCATAAGTGCACCACCATACCTCCAAGTGTCCCTCTGTAGTGTGTCCACAGTTCTTTTGAGTCCCTTCCAGAGCCGCAATCCTCCATCTATGCCCTGATCCAGCTGCCAGAGACTGCACAGTACTCTGCTGTTGTATTATAGCCACCTGCAGTTGTGCTGTATAGTGTTCCCCTGCGTATCCTTAAGGATACACTAGGTGAGGCTGTTTTAATGTGGGGTCACGTGACCAGCCAAAAAAGGCGCTATTTTGAATCGTCGCAAAATGAGGGCTACCTGTGTATATATATAAAATATGCACACGTATGTATATACATGCATATACATACATGCATACCGGGTCTGAACCCACAGCCTCTGCTGTAGCTGGTTCTACCTGCTGAGCCACCTAAGAACCTTGGATAGCTCCTTGACTGATCTCATGTGTATACTCAGTTATACCTAATCAGATACTGAACTCTGACCTCCGTGCTCCTCCCTTGAACTTCCTACTTAAGTCATGCCTCTGCACTTCCCCTTTGCCAGATTTTTGTGCTCCAGCCTTGATCTGCGCTTCCTGCTCCCTCTGTGCTACAATCTACTCAAACTGCTTCCCGTGTACCGACCCTTGGCTGCTGATTCACCGACTACTCTCCGTCTCCTGCTACATACCTGATACCTTTTGGCTCCTGACCTCGGCTTTTTCACTGACTACGCTTCTGCCTGCTCCTCCACCACTACCTGCTTCTGCTTGTGTACCGAACCCGGCCTGTTATACTACGAATTGCTGGACTCTGAGCCTGATCCCAGATCGTGACATCTAGATATACATATATGAATGTATAGATATGCACAGTTAAGCTTATCTAGATATGCATGTACATGCATATGTAGATATGCATATCTAATCATGCATAGATGTAAAAATAAATATGCATATATATCTATACTTACACATCAATATATACACACACACACAGTATATAGATATATATCTATATACACATATATAGATATGCATATGTATATCTCTGCATATCTAAAAATATATATAAACATGCACATCTATAGATGTGCACGTTCATGCAGATAGTTATAAATATATTTATATGTTTACATTTTTTTTATTATATTGAAATATGGACATAGGCTTTTATTGGTAAACAATGTCACAACTTCTTTACTAAAACATTCAAAAATTTGATGTTAGGCTATTTCTGCTATTTCTGTCAATAAACCTATTTTTTTTATTTTTTTTAGTAAGAGATAACACTATACAAAAATATATAAACATAGATATAAAGAGCAGACAGTGTACAACAACAGAGGCATTAAGAATATATAGCAGGCTTGATGTCACACCACTATAAAATGGGTAAAACATTTGCAGGAAAGAACACTGGGTGTGCTATACCTGCAAGATTAATGTCCATATACTGTACACAAATAGCAAAGAAATCGATGGGGCAAATACTAACAATAAGCTCCAAGGAGAGCAGGAGAAGCCATAAAACTCGGACAAAAACGGTGGGGCTCTGCACACCACCCCTTGCCCTCAAAGGAGAATAATTAAATCCATAAACTGACAAATTAAATATTAACATCTTAAAGAGATAAGAACAAGAAAGAAAATAGTGGAAAAAAATAACTAAGAATAGAAAAAAAAGGGGAGAAAAATAAATTATAATCAGTAGGGTGGACAATATATTTGCCCATGTTCTCCAAGGGGCACCCTATCGCAGACACAATTGGCAATTACTTTGTTGTTATGGACCTTTGGGATAATATAAAAGGTTGGGATATTGAAGTATTCAATCTGCAAGAATGTACAGGTGAAACTCGAATAATTAGAATATCGTGCAAAAGTAATTGCAGTAAGTGCTGCAAAAGGGGCCCAAACCAAGTACTGAGTACATATGCATGCTTGTACTTTTCAGAGGTCCAATATTGTTCTATGTACAATCCTTGTTTTATTGATTGCATGTAATAATCTACTTTTTTGAGGTTGTGGATTTGGGGTTCTTGGGGTTTTCATGAGCTATAAGCCATAATCATCACAATTATGACAAATCAAGGCTTGAATTATCTTGCTTTGCATGTAATGAGTCTATCTCATATATTAGTTTCACCTTTTAAGTTGCATTAGTGAAATAAATTAACTTTGCATGATATTCTAATTATTCGAGTTTCACCTGTATACTCCTTTTGGGACAACAGACCTGCTTCTTTAGCCATTTCTAGCATGAAATTGAAGTCACACTTCACCTAATTGAACTGAGATTCTTTCACACTGCGATACGTTTGATTGTCATTAAGAAGGCGTTTTGCTTCTGCTACATACATTTCCTTAGATAATAATACTACATTGCATCCCTTGTCACTCATTTTAATCACTAATCCGGGGTACTTTTTAGTTCTGTGAAGGACAAATTATTTATACATTTATAGGCTCCGCTGGTCTGTATGTGTAGCATGTGCCTCTCTCGCAAAGCTCATACAATTTCACCCCATACCTGGCAAATTTACTGAGAATATACTTTTTTATAGACGTGAATTTCATTTAATCCCAAATGGATATTAATGCCAATTTTGTTCAATGCAGACATTCAGATGCATCTGAATTCTAACGTGTCCGAATGCGAACAAATCCAAATGCTCGTTTATCAAAAATTTGGATACATCTGAATTTAATTCGAAACCAAACTAATTTGGAGATGTGATTGTTTTCTGGCCAGTCAGATGGGTTATTTTTTGTTGGGGATTGCATTACAGGCTCGGTCATGTGACTTCGTTCCGAATCGAAAATTTGGATGTGAAACACGAATAATGAACTGAATCGAATTTCGGATCCGAAAAAGAAAAAAAAATCCGAATGGATCCCAAACTAAACTAATTTTTTTGCAGTGTTACATGTCTACTGTTTTATAATAAGTCTACCTGTGAAATGTCTGAGGGACTCATCAATGCAGATATTTTGTTGGAGGGGTATATATTTCAGAAAATTTGGTGGGAAAACAAAATGATGAGTGGCCTAATTTTTTGGAGCTCGTCAAATGTGGGGTCACTTCTGGAAGGGCAAGTTGAATTGTTGCTGAAATGCAGAAATCTCATCATTTTATATCTTGTCCTGGACATGAGAGCAGAATATAGGGGCATGTGGTGGATTGGCTGTGTAGACCAATATGAGTTGTTTTTTTGTTTGTTTTTTTTTAGATTTGTATTGGCGAGTCCCATGTTGAGTGTTAGACCAAGAAAGGTTTTAAATTGAGAAACACTCAGGTTGAGGTTTCTACTCAAATTGTCTGGCACAAGAGGAATTGGGATTGCTTATAGTGAACTGTTGGTTATAAAGGGTGGCTTAGTCGGCAATTAAAGTGAATAGTGCTTCAGTCAAAAACAAACAATTTGGATAGGTGTAACATTCTCAATTTCCACCTGAACTCTTGGTTGAGCAGTAAATGGGGGGATGACAGGAATTGCTGAAGTAGAGTAACAAGGGGTTTGAAAGTGCATCTGGTAAACTAGTATAGGCATACCTGTTAGAAAAAACTAGTATGGGCTCTCTGGGGCCTAATTTTTTGTGGCTGATGTTGGATCAGCACACTACTGGTGGTTGCCGCTGCATGGGGATGCACCTCACTGCTAGTGCTCGCCTGCTGCATTTCAGCTAGATGTTGGATGGTTAATAGCACAGCACACCTATCTTTTTAGCTGTGTGAATTTCATCTTCTGAATCAGAGGTGATTAATGAACCGCTGCTTTCAATAGGTTCACACTCTGAACTGTGGCGGACCTAATAACTAAGGGGCCCTGGTGCAATATTTTATCTTGGGACCCCCTCCCAAGACGGGGGGGGGGGCGCGGGAGCAGATAACACTGGCCCCCGAACCCCCCCAGCGGTCTCTAGTGTTGCAGCACCGTGCTGGACTCTGGACTTACCAGAGATCCTGCATAGCCCACCTGAAACTCTTTATGGTGTGTAGGCTCTGCAGGGCCCCAGGTGGGCTGGTCATCAGGGTCCCTTTACCTCCTCCCAACTCTACTCTTCTTACCTGCTGCTGCTGGGGCCCAACCTCCTCCATCCCCTCCCCTGTCACCACTGCCATGCTGCCTCTGGTACAGCTGATACCTATGTAAGGGACGTCTCAGGCTGCCCAGACCCATCACATGGGTACCCACCATACCCCCCTGATGGTAGACATCCCAACCCTCTCGGACGCTCCGGGAGTCTACCGCTATTAGATAGCGGCTCCCGGCAGCCCGTGAGAGAAACATTTTCTTCCGGAAAGGTTTACTCTGCTTGATCGAGCAGAGTAAACCTTTCCCTGCTCTGTTTTTTTTCCCCCTGACATTGGAGCCACCGGCAGTTAGATAAAAAATAACAGCCTAGGAATGCATAGCTAGATTGCTAATGGCTATTTTGGCGGTCCTGAAATGTCACTTCTATCTGACTTTGTGAGTACTATGGAATGTGAGATCGTAGTCACAAAGTCGGCTAGAAGTGACATTTCAGGACTGATCAGGTCTTCTGAACATACGATTTGCAATGCCGATCTGCCCTGGAACAGCTGAGAAAGCGTTGGAATGCTTGACCTATTGGCGGTCACACATTTAACCGCCGAAAAACTGGGCCGGATTACGTTAAAATGTGTGACCACGTGACCGGTCACACATTTTAACGTAGTCACAAACTTTGATAGAACAGAGGCCCTGCTTGAAATCATTTAATCAGAGAAATAGATTATAATAGGGAACATTACAAAGTAATGTTCCCCATTTTAATCCACTTGTCTAATTAAATGAAATAAAAGCACACAACCCTCGCCCCCCCCCCGCAGCTCTGACTTACCCAGCCAGAGCCTCTTCTCAGCCAGACCGGCTGTAACAGCCACGGGATCGCAATCGCGGCATTTGCGTTCCACCCTGGAACGCGGCGCCAGCAGGAGACCCCCTACGGCTCCTCCGGCGCGAAGTGACGTCTTGCGTTCCAGCGGAAGTCAAAGGCCGTCCGTACGCCCCAATCAAACTCAATGGCGGCCTATTTAAACGCACTCGGGAGGCTGACACGGCGTTCCACAATTCCGGCTTGGAGCCCTGCAGCCTCCTGACGCCTCAAAACCCCAAGAGCCTTGCCCGGACCGCATAAAGCAGCAGTATACCTGACCGCCTAGGACCTCTTACCAACTCCAGCAATCCTGCATAAGGGACAACTACCTTCCACAGAACCAACAGCAGAGATCATAATCCTCACTGCCAGCAGCCCTCTGGATCCTATACACCTAATCGCATGTACCCTACTGAGGGATTAAGCAATGTATCATACAACCATTTGACTTTTGCATACCAGTGACGGCTTACCTAATTATTGCTATTAATATCGGGTATTATACTGGCTGGGGTATCAAACCTTATATCAGTTGCTATATCTTCATTTTATTTTCTCCTAACAATTACGGCCTATGAATTAATAGTCCACCCTTAAAGGAGAACTATGAGATGAGTGATTTCCACTCACCTCATAGTTCTAGCCGACCTGTGACAATGAGACTGTCACAGGTCGGCTCAGTAGATCGGGAGGTGAGCGAACACATACCGGGTTCGCTCACCTCTCGATCCTGTCACGGCTCTCGGCCGTGACAGGGGAAGGGGCTGGATTCCCCTCTCCCCGCTCCGATCTGCCAGCGCTGACTGGCGGAACGGACGGGGGAGGGGGCGGGTACAGCTGGCTCTGCCTCTAGATAGGCAGAGCCAGCTGTCACGCAGCTGGGCGGATCTCGGCGTCGAGGTCGGGATCCGCTCTGGCTGCGGCGTCTCAGTATACCGCGAGCTGTAGCTCGCGCTATATTGAGCTTAGGGTAACGGCAGGACGCTAGTTTGTGTCCTCCCGTTACCCTAAGGAGAACTATGGGGAAAACACTGACCCCATAGTTCTCCTTTAAACCACTACCACAAGTAACATACGGCAGATGATGCTGTAACCCCTAACTCTCCGTCCAGATTGAGAGTGACGCCAGGGGTTAAGCCTGACTCGCCGTTTTCTCCTCCTTGTGTATCTGGTAAATAGTCTGGGTGTTATACTGTCCTACCGCAGCTGAGGTCCAAAAAACCCAGGGGATTAGGGAGTGTGTGACACTGGCGGCGGCAGGTGTGACACACTCCTCTCCCACCGCCTGTTACTAGGGACGTGGCTGGGAGAGGAGAACCCGCCCCCTTACTGAGTCGGCAGTGCGGGACCCTGCACTGCCCCATATTGCACAGGGGGGTTACCGAATGGTCAGTTCGCCCTGGCACCCTCCCACCCCTCTCCCCCTCGCTACACTACTGCCGGGTGCTTGAAGGCTGCTCTGCTGTGCGGCCGCCTGGATGGACGGTTGGCGGCCGGGCGGACCCCCACATCTCTTTCCCTACCTTGCCACTGCTCTGGTGCCTGGGTGTGCTGGGCCCCCCCAGTCTCAGGCCCCGGTGCAGCTGCACTGGCAGTAGTTCCACCCCTGACTCTGAATCAGAATATGACTTTGAGGTCTCTCTGTCACTCTCATCAGTCATACTGAAAATGTTAAACGGCTTCTCACTAGTGTACATTTTGTTTACATTTTTAGTGGTGGGCATACTTTTCTTCTACTTACAGAACTGGTTCTTGCTGGTGCTGGATGACACTGGTACTTGTGCTGGCTGGTGATCAGGACACATGCTGATTAAGGCTGTACAGGCTGGCAATCACACACTGACTGGCTGGCACTGTGGCTATCAGTGTTAACAGCGATATTTCCATGTTTGCGGATGACACCAAAAGATGGACTAATGTCTTTATTCAACCTCAAATACTATGTAACTATGTAATAGGTCCGAATTCCAAAAACGAAAACTTTGCATCGATTTGAATTCCAAATAAAGAATATATCGAACAGATCTGAATTTTAGAAAGAAAAAAAAAATCAGAGACAACATTTTTGGCTATGCTCATGTCTAGCAGACCCTGTGACAATCTCACACCAACTGGGGGTGGCAGGCTGTGTGAGCCGTCACACGCTGATTGAGGCTGACATTGTGACAATCTCACAGTGATTGAGGCTGGCACTGTGGCAGACACTAGCACTGTGCAATCTCAAATTTGCCCTCTCTTCCTACCACCATTTAGCAATTATTCTAACTTAGCAATTATTCTAACTAAGAATCGCTTCCTACTGGTCAGGGGAGCTTTTTCTTCCATAATCTGCCTCCCCAGACCGCACATGCCTGCTTTAATGTTTATGTAGCCTGAATTAAACATGTTGCAAAAATTAAAAAAAACATGTTGTCTGGATGTGTATTTGCCTTCAAGCAGCTCCATTAAATATATGTGTTTGTGGTTTTGCTTTTGTTAACATTTGATTCTAGTACACCTGACTCACATACCTACCCAAACTCATTATTTGCATATCTTCTGCAATAACTGTTATCCAGACTTTCCTGCTGTGAGTGTAGGATAGTGTTGCTAGCGGCCACTCCTATTTTATAAGCTGCATAAATACCAACAACAAATCATTAACCAACTGTAGTATCAGTGAGGTGACATAAAATTCACCAGGCAGAACTTCCTTGTTTAACTTCCCTTTAATGCCCCAAGAGCTGAAAAGAAGTTCTTAATACTTATAGCTGATTTAAAAAAAAAAAAGATGCATCATAGAGAATTTGGATTAGGTGGTCAAAGAATTCAGCCACTGAAATCAGGTAGGTCACTCTATGTTTGATTATGAACATTATTGTATCAGATGTAATGTAGGTCACCATGCTGTAGAACATTATGAAACAATACAGTGATCGCTTTTACACTAACCATTCATGCTTTTGTTACAGGTGGTCAGCAGGGATGAGCGAATCTGCCAGGGATTGATCTATTAAGGGTTCAGCAAAGCCTATTTAAAATTGAGCAAGTCTAAATTTAGCTTAAAATCCCACTGAGGGCTATGTGGGGTGAATCATGTTATGTATATGCTAGCCATATTTAGGGATAATAGGCATGCTATTGTCCAATGGGAAGTTTGGCACTGCCATAGGGGGCATGATAAAAAGTGTTTTAAAAATATGGTACAGTGGGCAGAATGTCAGAGATGACATGTGAAAAACACAAATCCTTTAAATTAGTGGCTTGGGAATGCCTTGATGTGTGTTAAAGGTGTTATGGAACAATAAAAAGGACAGCCTCAAAGGCAGCTTACATATAGCAGCAGCACATCAATTTGATTAATTTAGATTAAAAAATAAATACAACTTCCTATGGGCTTAGCAGCCGACAGATAGAAATTGGCCAGTGGTTTGCTGAGGCTGTCCCTTTTCTCTCCGATGTAAAGATGTCATGCTACTGGCTGATTCATTCTCATTCGGAATTAGGAAAATGCAGATGATACAGCTGTGTAAAATGTTTTTATGAGCAAGACTGGGCCAAAATTTACTAGAGACACAGGCAGATGTCATACTACAAAGGTGCCCATACACCTGCCGATTATCATACGATAATCGCGGGAAATCCCGCGATCATAGATAATCGGCAGGTATGCGACCGTTTCTACTGTACCGTCGCATGTCTTTTGTCTTATGAGCATATTTGAAAACCAGCCGAAAATCGTACGATTTTCGGCTGGTTTGTGGCGTGCTCGTAAGACAAATGGCGCACGGGCCAGTGTGCACAAGCACACACTGCCCGTTCAGCATTGCAGTCATCGGAAGCCTGCCCCTCAGCGGGGCGGGCTTTCAATGATCGCAAGTACGATCTGCCTGTCCAGAAACAAAAAAGATGTACATACACGTCCGTCCGCTGATAGGAGGTTGCAATCCTTCCATTTACAACAGGCAGATGGCAAGTAGTTAAGAGACCACAATGTCAAATTGGCCAGGTGCTTGACAGTTTTAATAAGCAAAACTGGCTACAATGTACTGGAGACACAATGTACTGGCAGCTGTTTGACTACAGGAATTAAGATACTACATCTGATAAAGCAGTGTAAAATTGGCCAGCAGAGGACAGTTGTATTGAGCAAGACTAGGCCAAAATGTATTGGAGACACAATGCACAGGAAGGTGTTTTACTACAATAATTAAAGGGTTATTAAACCCTCCGGTGTTTTTGCATATATCTACTGCTAGAAAGCAGTAGATATATGCAAAAAGTGTAAAAAAAAAACCCCTTTAAAAGTGGTTTAAACTTACATGTGTCTTCCCTGTGCGCTTCCGTCTGAAAATCTGAAAATTCTCGGACGGCCACAAAGCATCTTGGGGCAGGCGCATGCACAGTTCACACTTTCGGCTGGGAAACGAGGAGAGACACAAGGTAAGTATATGGACGGCGTGCAGCCGCATGCAGACACCGTGGGACAGGAAGTGCCAGCAAAGACAGAAGAGTCAGCGCTGGATCGGAGACCCGCAGCAGCGCTGGAGGGACAGATGAAAGGGACAGGAAGGAAGAAGAAGATCGGATTAAGAAACATCATTTAAGGTAAGTGCTTCAATTAACATTGGGGGAGTGAAAAATATTTTTTACTTTAATGTCACCTTAAGAGACAGTAGACACTAGCTGTTCTAAATGTAAGCTTAGCATACAGAAAGTCTTCATGTCTGTAAAAAGAAAAGGAAGCGTTGGATAATTAACTTACAATTCATACAAATATATCTATATAGTCATAGAATTCTGCAATGCAGTCTAGTTCTATTATTCTGTCCCTGCAACACACAGCCTGTGGTCTGTGTGCAGCTCGACATGCAGCTAAACCCTCCTATTCTGCAATAAGCCAGACTGAGTGAAATCTTGAAGCTTTATTAACAAAACTGGGTGGGGTGAAACTAGTGAGAAAGAACATAGAAACATACAATCAATATATGAAACCTGTAAATATAAAGTCATTTTACAATTACAAAGCAAAACTAGTGGCAGTGGATTCTTTTCTCCTCTGTTCTAAAATAATGGCTGAATTCCCAGAATGCTTTTGTTTCCTCCTCTTTGAGCAGAAGGGTGCTGGGAGCTTAATCAAAGAAAACAGTCTAAACTATTGTAATTGGAGATGTTTCTTTTCAGCTTCATTTTGTGGCTGATTTTGATATGGCAGATAGGTAAGCCTATCATTCCTGCCTGTCAAAGTCAGAGCATCTATCAATATGTTTTCACTAAAAAGATGAAAGACCCATAGTATGGAGCAACAGTTGCATATTAAAGGTTTGCAGACACATAGCTAATACTGTATATACTTTACAACCATGCAGGGAAAAGCAAGAATTCAGTCTTGGTAGTTACATAGTTACATAGTATTTGAGGTTGAATAAAGACATACGTCCATCAAGTCCAACCTATTAGGATCTCATTCTAGGAGTACCTGTACCCCTGTATATTACGGTCCCTTAAGAAACCGTCCAAACGTTTCTTGAACAATTCCACATTATTTGCTGAAATCACCGCCTGTGGCAGTGAGTTCCAGACCCTAACTGATCTTACTGTGAAGAACCCCCTTCGCCCCTTGTGCTGGAATTTTTTTTCCACCAATTTTCGGGGGTGGCCTCTAGTTTTTGTAATGGAGTTAATTTTAAACAGTTTATCGCTAATGTTGCTACCACCATTGAACATTTTGTACATGGAGATCATATCCCCCCTTAATCTCCTCACCTCCAATGTGAACATGTTTAAATTTAGTAGCCTTGTCTCGTAGCTTTGGTCCTCCATACCCCTAATTAGTTTGGTTGCCCTCCGCTGGACTTTTTCCAACTCAAGGACATCCTTTCTTAGTACTGGTGACCAGTAGTAAGTAACCAATACTGGGTTGCATGCAGGGGCGGAACTACCGGCGGTGCAGCAGGTGCGGGGGCCCGGGGCCCAAGGCAGTTGAGGGGCCCACTGAGGTCCGGTCCCCAACGTCTTCTAGTCTGTAGGGAGAGACACCAGCTGGGGGACTGAGCCAGTGTCCTTTGAAAACGGCCGCTGCAGCGGCGATCACTCTTCTCACTGAGAAGAGAGAGCTCAGAAGAGTGATCGCCGCTCTCGATCAGTGAAGCCGGCACACAGTAGTGACAGCTGTACACATTCTTCTCCTCAGCCACAGAGCGGCCAAGGGCAGAAGGATCTGTACAGCTGTCACTTTCAGGGGCGTAGACAAGGGGGGATAGGGGGGTTCAACCCCCCAGAGTGTCCTACCGTAGCTGTGGCATACCGAGGGGGGGGGGCACGTGCCCCCGGGCTTCAAATCATTCAGAGACGGGCATGGAACAAGCCCATCTAAAGGGATGCCGGGGATGTCGGTGACGATGTTTTTCAGGGACGCGGATGTTTTATCAAACAGGACATCCCCGGCATCCCTTCAGTCATGCAATTGCTTTGCCTGGCCCTGGATGCTCTGTACATGCCTCAGTGCGGGCTCTGCCTTTCCAGTGACCAGGAGCAGAAGGGCTGCAGGAGACAGAGTGGGCAAACGAGGTATGTGCCTTAAGTCACATTGTTTTAACCCTATGTAACTGATGGAATTGTTCTGCATTTATGTATAAAGTATTGCTGGAAGTTGTAGCCCTCTATAGCTGGTGCCATTCATCATTGCAGCAGTGCAGAATGGCATCAGCTATAGAGGACTACAACTCCCAGCAATACTTTATACAGAAATACAGAATGGTAACGGCTATAGAGGACTACAATGTCCAGCAGAACTTTATACAGCAATGCAGAATTGCAAACGCTGTATAAAATATTGATGGGAGTTGCAGTCCTCCATAGCCAAAGCCATTCTCCATTGCCGTATAAAGTATTGCTGGGAGTTGTAGTCCTCTATAGCAGTGGTCCACAACCTTTTTGGAATCAGGACCGGATTAGCTGAAAAATGTTTTCCACAAAGCGAGAGGGCGGGGGATGTGAGGGGAGAGGTAGTTTGGGGATGTTTCAAGCGCATTTATTGTACACTCTATTTCTATTATTATAAGTCAAGATATTGCAGAATAAGTGGGAGTCCTGAGCTTGTTTTTCTGCTCTCAGGTGGCCAGTGTGGGCTTTGTAAGACCCGGGGGGGGGGCCCGAAAAAAAATCTTGCACCAGGGCCCTTTGATCCTTAGTTCCGCCACTGGTTGCATGGTTACTGCATGTATAAAATGTATCTAAATATTAACAACTATTTGACTGTAAGCAAATGGACCCAAACAGTAGTCTGCCAACAGTATTGAGGTGCACATGCTTATAGATGCATAGCTAATCTTCACCTCACAACCATACAAGAACATAAGAGCGCATGATGACTCTCTGAACCTAATTAAATGTATTTACAGTTTTATGCTAATATAAACCAACAGGCAAAGGAAGCCTTGGCTCAACTATTCGCATAAATATATACCCTGTAGCAGTGGTTCTCAACCTTTCTAGGGCCAGGACCCCTTGGTAACATTTGACAAGTTGTGGTGACCCCCAAAGGTAAAATTTAGGGATGACGCGGCTGCTGCAGCGACATCTGGAGGCGTGGCAGGAGAACTGACACTGCTGCGCTAGGAGAGAGCTGAGGAGGACTCTCACCTTGCACAGCGACCCACAGGTTGAGAACCACTGCTATAGGCAAAGACAGGACCGGGCTCTGCAGCTGGAACTAGAAGAATTGGATTTAAAGTGTGTGGCTATATAACGTATGAGGTACATACTCCCCAGTACTGTCACTGATAGGGATGGGCTCGGGCGTGTTCGCAGCTCCATGTGCCGAGCCCGCCAGGAAGCTGACAGTGCGCAGTGCCAATCACAGGCACTGAGACATTTCCCGATCTCTGCAGCTGCGGACCGGGAAAATGGAATGCATAGCTAGAGGTGTGTTTTTACATATTTTTTTGCTTGAATACATACATATTGCACCCGCCCTCTGCTGCTGTCAATCACTAGAAGGGGACCTGATGGAGAACTTCAGATCCCCCTCTGCTGATTGGCAGCATCAGAGGGCGGGTGCAATAGCTAGTTTGCTATTGGCTTTTGCAAAGTGAAATAGCCAATAGGAATCTAGCTATGCATTCCTATGGTGGGTTTTTATTTTCTGAATTACGACGGCCCCCAATTTTCAAAAAAAACAAAACAGAGCAGAGAAAGGTCCCGACCTTTCCGGGAGAAAGTGTTTCTCTTCCGGTGGCTGAGACCCACTAGGCGACCCCTGGCAAATCGTCATTCGACCCCCGAGGGGGTCCCGACCCACAGGTTGAGAACCACTGCCCTATAGGTTCCCAAGACTGGGATAGATAAAAAGGCCAATTAATTATGTTGTACATGGATCATGCATCTTTGTAGAAACAGAACACACCCACTGGCATAAGAAAACATCTAACTTGTTGCTGCAGCATAGGATAATGACACCATGTAGAGAACATATGTAGAAAATAAAGTGTGGCAGTATAAATTTGTCAAATGACACTCCCTACACTATTACCAACATGATTGCCACGTAATAACGGTAATGTTGCTGGTGAGAACTAAACCCAAAAACCCGAGAACTTAGAACTACTAGACAAGGCCACCAAACATAGCTATAACGTTGATGGGGAAACGCAAACTAAGGGGTTTCAATAACGTTGAGTGCTGAAGATGAATTAAAAGAGTAAAGGCATTTATTGCGCATGCATGGAGAGCAATACAACAGTGTCAGATTCAAAATTGACTGGCTAAGTTTTAACACAATTATATACTTTCTGAGCTGGGTGAGAACCTAAATACTTTGAAGTGTAAGTCGTCTTTCTGGTGGCCTCCGTTCACACATTACCGGTTTTCCGTGCTTATTCGTACGCGCTAAAGATAAAAAACAAAACATTCAAATCTATGTTGTTCACACTTATGTGACGTCCCCACGGTATGAAAATGCGCATCCCGCAAAAAAGTCCAAGCGCAATATTACGGGCGGATTTTGCATGTTCCGGCTATAGTAATAGCTGCAAACGCGTGGAATCCACGCAAACGTTAAAAGTAAGGTGTTTTCATGCCATGCGCAAAACGCAAGCACCATGTGAGAATGGAGCCTTAATGTGATGGTGACCATTCACACATATTGTTTATAATTCTTCTAAAAGAACAGCTCTTGTAGACAGGGTAAGACTTGTAAATAGCATTCGTGGGTGTGTCACAAGTCGGCTCTATTGATTGGGAGGTGAGCAAAAACATACTGCCCTTGCTCACTTCTTTTATCATCTCCCTGCAGAGAGCAGTGACTGCCAGTCACAGCTCCCCACAGGGATTCCACCCCTCCCCTATCCTCTCTGACTGAAACGACGAACGGGTGAGGGGGCGGGCATAGCTGGCTCTGCCTCTAGATAGGTAGAGCCTACTGTCAATCAGCCAGCATGGTGGATTTCAACAGTATTGTCGGTATCCGTCCCGACTGTGGCGCCCTCAACATATAGCGGGCAATAGCCCGTTATATACTGAGTTTTGGGTCACGGGAGGATGTTTGTATATATACCCTAAAGCGAACTATAGGAAATAAAGGTTACCCCATAGTTCACGTTTAAATGTTAAATCTAGAAATGTGACTGCTTCTGGACTTGTATCATGTGTACATCACAGGTTTTAGTTGTATCCCATACTTTGGATGACCTCTTCCAGATCATCCCTGGTACTTGTCCAGAGAATCAGTATATCATTAATGTACCTGTACCAACCAAACACATTGGACAGGTATATTGGCTTAGCATCATCTCCCAGGAGTCACCCAAAAAAAGGTTTGGCATGTGCCAGGGCACATTTCGGGCCGATGGATGTTCCTAGCAATTGAAAATACAACTTTTCATCAAAATAAAATGTCTTATGTTATTACAGAAAGCTCAATAATTTGATCTATAACAATATGTCTATAACAAATGGTCTAGTGTTCAGGTCTTTTTGAATAACCTCCAATCCTTTAGAATGAGGGATGGAGGAATAAAGTGCTTCTACATCCACTGTGACTAACAAGTGCCAGCAGGTATTGTGACATTGAGTAATTTTAGTGTAGCGCTCACCCCCAAAGGAGCCGCTGATTGCCCGGTTCATTTCTAGTTTGTCTAGGGTATGATCTTCAGCTGCCCACCCATGAGCACTAACCGCCCTTCTTCTGGTGCCCATAAACTGATGTCCACTCCAGTAGTAAAATGCTAAGTAAACAATTTATTGAACATCTTCACTGGGGAGAGAGGTTATAGGGGTTCTAGGTGTCCAGGGGTAACCAACAAGAGCTTCAGACTCACCAGACTTTGTAGGAATATCAGTGTAGATCCACTTTGGAGACAGCGGACAGCAACTGATGGAACAGACAGGCAGGGTGGATGCAGAATCTTAACCAGGAAAGACACCGACCATGCTCCTGAAGTCCACTTAGTTCCAGGACACTTCAAGAACCTGCATTGGTCCCGGTTCTCTTCCTCTTTCAGCATCGCAGGCCTCCTTCATGTTGGAGGCCTCAGGGAAACCTTTTGACTAACCCCAGCCAATGCCCAGCCCCAGACCTAACCTGGGGGGCAGGTTGAACAGGACCCAGCCCTAATCCATGGCTGGTCGCGGCTAGTCTGAGCACATGGCCAATCCCACCTGGGGGGCAGGCTGAACAGGACCCAGCCCTAATCCATGGGTGGTCCCGGCTAGTCTGAGCCCATGGCAAATCCCACCAGTATATGTACCTTATCCCAGCATGCACCACTGGCTGAAAGAGACCCAGTGATTGGCTGCTGTACTGTACATGCACTACAGTGCCTCTCATTGGCTGTCCCACAATATGACAGAGTCACACTCCGCCCACGGGGTACAGGCAATGCTAGACACCTGGAATTAACCATATAACTGCCACTATAAATCCAGCCAGGCTGACTACAGCCCTGGCGATCACTAAATGTCTAGTAGCCACATCACTGAAGGTTATGGGGGCTACATTAGTAAATGTGTGGTGTCTCTTAAATAGGATGGGAGAGTAATGAAAAGTGCCACATTGCCCCCCTTATCAGAGGGTTTTATTATAACAACTGTTTCCTTTTCCAATTATTTGAGGGTATTACGTTCAGTTTGAGTTAAGTTAAACTTACACATATTTAGGAAGTTCAAATATTATTATTTTTTTACAGAAATAATTTTTATTAAAGGTTTCACAAAAACAACTTTTCCAGAATATACAAAGAATGCAGTAGATATGCCAAAAAACACAAAAGCATAAGGACATGAAAAATTAACTGAGAATCCCCACTGCTGATACAAATGTGTAATGCACCACAAATTAAATGAGCGATGACACAATTGGTCGATTCGTGTGACACCCTACATAGTAACAAAGACGAGATTACCATCAAACCCCCAGTGTCCATGCAAAACATAAGCACACATCGATAGGACAAGACCTTGGGCAAGCAGGGGAACAGCCATCAAGGCTGTTGGGCAGAAAATCTACATAAACACACACCAAGACAAAAGAAACGTTGAGGAAAAGAAGGAGAAGGAGAGACGGGTATAAGAGGAAGAGAAAAAAGTGAGAAAAGAGAGAGAGATATAAAGAAGTAAAAAAGAGAGAGGAGTAGAAGGGAGAGGGGTGTCAACCCCACAGTCATCAGATCAGTATGACTACAAAAAGGTCACAGTAGAGCACAGTAATAAAAGCAACCGTATCAAAAAATAGGTAGAAACCTCACGTCAGGGTCCAAAATGCTTCAGAATCCAGGGCATCCATCTGGATAAAAAGACATCAGAGCGGTCGCACCACTCAATTCCGCAGTCCACTCCCCAACTGAAGGAACAGCTGGGGAATTCTAGTGCCTCAGTATGAGAGCCCTGGCAGCATGGATAAAAAAGCAAAGAAGGGATTTCTTTACTTTAGAGATAGGACCCGGGAAGATAGACAATAAAGCCATTTTAGGCGTAATATGAACCGCACTAGAGGCAACTTTTGAGTAAACGTGTGAGATGGCTCGCCAAAAGGGCAAAATCAGGGGGCAATTCCACCAAATGTGAGTCAATGTACCTACATCAGCCAGGCATCTCTAACAGGAATCTGGGTAGGCAGAATACATTTGGTGCATCCAAACTGGAGCCCTGTACTACCGGGTCAGGAGCTGGAAATTACGCTCCTGAACTGAGGAAGACATACATAATTTATGTGTAAAGCAAAAACATTTGAGTCTATCCTCCTCAGAAAGGACTACATCCAATTCCTTTTCCCAAGCAGATAAAAAGTACGGCGATCCCTCACGATCCGCTGATCGTGGATAGAAGAGGATAGAATCTTGAGGAAATGCTAAAGCTGAAGGTAGGCAAACCAAGAATGACGCGTTGGAGGGTCAGGGCTAAAAAGCAGGGAAAGAGACTTTAGGTCACCATCAGATATGCCCTGAAAGACATAGGGAGGATGCATCAGCCCCCCAGCAGAGGAAAGTATAAACCCGGGAACCCAGAGAAAAATCAGGATTAGCCAAAAGGACCCTGAAACGTAGACACGTTATATCTATGCATCGTGGAATTCCATACCCTGAAACGTAGACAGATTATATCTATGCATCATGGAATTCCATACCCACATCACCAAGAGCGTAAAAAAGGACAAGTCAGAGGTGCGAGGTTGAGAGCTATGGGAAATTTGTCAGTGGGACTGGGGACAGGTCTCGCTCAAGGAGAACCCAGAGTGCAGGGTCCTGGGAGTCAAACCAATCAACCAAGTGAGATAAATGAGTGGCCTTGTAATAGGATTCTAAATCCGGAAGAGCAGCCCCACCATGTTCCTTTTTCTTTACCAAAAC
Source organism: Nanorana parkeri (assembly GCF_000935625.1). NCBI lineage: Eukaryota > Metazoa > Chordata > Amphibia > Anura > Dicroglossidae > Nanorana > Nanorana parkeri. The sequence goes on from NW_017307183.1 coordinate 170,621, forward strand.
AGAATACCGGAGCCGGGGTTTTTTATTCCTCCAAATATATCGCAAGACCTCCGATTGCAGCCGACTAAAGAAATTAGTAGGAAGGATTATGGGTAGAGTTTGAAAGAGGTAGAGGAAACAAGGGAGCAAATGCATTTTAGGAACTTCAAATATTTCAATTCTTTCATT
>NW_017307183.1:170820-229931 GCF_000935625.1 Nanorana parkeri
AAGTACTTGTCTAGCACGTTTTGTGCTATCCCTGTGCATTTATACCCTTCCCCTTCTTTCTTCACCTCTGAAATCTATTCTAACTCTACTGTGTGTCATAATCAGAGAAACTTCTCTCTTCCTGACTCGCACTGGGCACATCGGAGACCGGGACCAGCAGGACAGCGGGAGGGGGAGCCGCGAAGGGGGGGACAACACACAGACTGACACCAGATACAAGCAATCTGACGGCTCTATAGCTGGTGGATTGCTTGTATGTAAACAGGCATCGCTGCCTGTTTTTAAATTCAGGCAGTTTCCCGCTCGCGAGTGGGCGGTCCTGGCGAGAAGTTTAAATACGCTCGCTCAGATCTAAGAAGGTTGTAAGAACACGGCCGGCCGGGAGGCGGTAAAAAACCTCTAAGCAGGGTCTTCAGAACAGGGGAGACTGACCCTGCCTGGGGAGCCGCAAGAAAATCAGCAGGTAAGGGTGAAAAAAGAAATCTTGAAGTAGAGCTAGAAGTAAATTTCTCCATGTCTCCTAGTCCGCAGGGTTCAATATTGAGTTGGCCCAACCTTTGCAGCTATAACAGCTTCAACTCTTCTGGGAAGGCTGTCCACAAGGTTTAGGAGTTTGGGAATGTTTGACCATTCTTCCAGAAGCGCATTTGTGAGTTCAGGTACAAATGTTGGATGAGAAGGCCTGGCTCGCAGTCTCTGCTCTAATTCATCCCAAAGGTGTTCTATCGGGTTGAGGTCAGGACTCTGTACAGGCCAGTCAAGTTCCTCCACCCCAAACTCCTTTATCCATGTCTTTATGGACCTTGCTTTATGCACTGGTGCGCAGTCATGTTGGAACAGGAAGGAGCAATCCCCAAACTGTTCCCACAAAGTTGGGAGCATGAAATTGTCCAAAATGTATTGGTATGCTGATGCCTTAAGAGTTCCCTTCACTGGAACTAAGGGGCCAAGCCCAAACCCTGAAAAACAATCCCACACCATAATCCCCCCTCCACCAAACTTTACATTTGGCACAATGCAGTCAGGCAAGTACCGTTCTCCTGGCAACCGTTAAACCCAGACACATCCATCGGATTGCCAGACAGCGAAGCGTGATTCGTCACTCCAGAGAACACATCTCCACTTCTCTAGAGTCCAGTGACGGCGTGCTTTACACCACTGTATCCGATGCTTTGCATTGCACTTGGTGATGTAAGGCTTGGATGCAGCTGCTCGGCCATGGAAACCCATGCCATGAAGCTCTCTACGCACTGTTGTGCCAATCTGAAGGACACACGAAGTTTGGAGGGCTGTAGCTATTAACTCTGCAGACATTTGGCAACTTCTGCACACTGTGCGCTTCAGCATGCACTGTCCCTGCTCTGTCATTTTACATGGTCTATCACTTAGTGACTGAGTTGCTGTTGTTCTCAGTTGCTTTTACTTTGCAATAATACCAGTTGACCGTAGAATATTTCGTAGCAAGGAAATTTCACGTAACACCTGAATCCAATGTTTTGGAGAGGAGTCCCAATACTTTTTGCAATATAGTGTATATGTAAAAAAAATAAGACTTTAATACTACTTTAAGTAATGTAACTGCAAAGTGAATAAGTAGAAAGTCACTACTTAAAAGGACACACATCCCTTAAAATACTTTGAGCAAACAGTCTCATTCAGTAGTTTCATAACAGCTGCCTCATTTTTAAAATAGATCTCCACCATGTTCAGCTAAAGGCAGAAAGCACCCTGCTTGTGTGCATCCCTAGATACGCAAGACCCATCAGGAGATTCCCCCCATATGGCACTTGTGTGCACACTGTATGCACTTTCTGCATTTTGCTGAATCCAACAGAGATTCGGATATCTCATTCAATTATTGCAGACTGAGGACACCTGGCCAAACATATTTGTAAAATCTCAGTAGGCAAAACTACACATATTAACTTAAACAACATGTGCAATATCCACCTAAGTGGCACAAACAGGGAACAAATGAATATAGTTGTATGCAATATTTAATAAAGTCGGTGTAGTTTGATAACTTATAATGCGCTCCTAAACCAAAGTGGTACATACTTACATTTTTGCAGCACAAATCAGCACAAACAAATGGTATATTTCTTTTTCAAATTTAATAACAAAGGGGTACAAAGTGGGTGGGGTTTTATCAAATATAATGCACAATATCTCTGAAACCAAAGCAGCACAAACGTTTGTTTTTGCGGCACAAATCAGCACGAACGAATGGTTTGCTTGTTTCTTAAAATTTAACATGGGGTGCAAAGTGTACGGGATTTCAGCTAGGGCGCCGAAATATATCCAAAAAATGGCACATTTGACATGCCTGGTTTCTCTCCTCCCCGCTGGGCGCTGCTCTGTGTCCCCTCTGACACAGTGCAGCATCCAGCAGGGAGGAGAGAAACTATCAGAGGACGCCGAGCAGTGCGGGGGGAGCACGGTGAACACCTGGCGTGTCACAGGAGGCCGGACTCTCCTCCCGCACCGCCCCCCTCAGCCTCCTGTGACCGATCAGAATGAAGAGCGGTGTGGGGGCAGAGACAGCCGTGCGCTGTCACAGGAGCTTGAGCCGGCGGAGAGGGGGAGGGGTCAGCTGCCAAAATAGACCGAACTCCCCGCACTGCCAGCTCAGCTGTGACAGCGAGTCAGGATGGAGAGCTGTACAAGCAGTCAGCAATCAGTGATCGCTGACTGTTTGTAAATAACTGGACATAGTATGAGTTACTATGTGCCAGATATGAATGAAAATGATTGTGTACATAGTAAACATACTATATCCACAAGTTATGAATGAACAGGAACACACAGTATAGCGATTTCCTGTTCATTTATAACAAGGGATGCAGAATATGAGATTATGGATTCTGTGTCCTCAATCTCTTTTCCTATTTTAAAAGGGAAATATCAGGGGTCTGTTTAGACCCCTGATATTTCACCAAAGCCCCTGACAAAGTTAAAAAATAAAAATATTTAATAAAAAATAAATGCAAATAAAAATATAAAAAAATGTAAAAGTTTATAAAAAAATCAATGAAAATTTTTTTTGAAACATTTAAATAGGTTAGGAAAAAAAATTAGTTTTGGTTACTTTTATTTTTGCGGCACAAATCAGCACAAATGAATGGTATATTTTTATTCAGGTTTTACAAACATGGGGTGCCAACTTCACGCAGCTCCTATGTGCACAAGCCAAAGGGGTTCACACACTTTTGAACAGCTGTATATACTGTGCGTGCATACAGTATTATAACATATATTTCTCTATATACACTTTTGACAGACTTGCTTTACTCTCCTGAACCAGCACACCCTTATTGTGACAATAAAAGCCAGGTGTTGACAGTGGGTGCAGAGTTTATGCCAACAGGTTTGCTAAGGAACAACTGGACAGATGAGCCTATGAAAGATGAGGATATGCCTGTAAAAGAACTTCACTGCCACTTGCAGAAGAAGAGAGAAATAAGGTAACTGGCACCCATTATTATATGTCATATTTTACTTTCAGATTTTTGTTTAAAAAAATATGTATATCCTATATATAGTATTAAAGTCCAACTCCAGGATATTTCCTAGTGTGCAATATGACTGGAAGTCTTTCACACAGCACCATCAGAACCAACATAATCCTGGGTCTGCCTAAATAGAGCAACCACACTAGAAATAATTGGGCAAAAACTTTTTGGTGAGCAGCCTGTGACTCTCAATTAGTGATGGGCTGAACAGACCTGAGTTTAGTTCGAATTTGAACTTTAGAACATCCAAAAAGTTCGAACTCAAACTCAATGCAAGTCTATGGGGGCAGAACTTTCAAAATCAATTATCCCCTTTTTGAAGGCTTATATGCAAGTTATTGGCCTTAAAAAGAGTATGGGGATTCTGGTACTGCCCTGGGTGACATGTATCAATGAAAAAAAACACTTTTAAAAAATACAGTTTTTAAAGGAGCAGTGATTTTCACATCACTTAAAGGGTAACAATAAAAATTAAAAATTCCTTTAAATATCGTCCCCTTAAACTTACTGTGAGGAGGCACCACTGTACGATGTATAGAACCTGCTGCAGCAAAAAGTGACATTTAAAAAGAAGAAAATGAGATTTAAATTGCCGGTAATTGGTTTTCCTTTAATCTTTTAAACAACTGCTTAAGGGAGGCCATCTGTATGAAGAGGCCACATTTTAGGACACTCGGAACAAGGTTTGAGATTTTCTGGATAAATTCTGGTGCCTCTTTTCCAGACGTTGGATGAAAGTAACAACTGGTGCTTTAAAAATGGGCCTTTAGTCTTAGCAGTGCCTTCACACCATAACCCTTCAGATTTATTCTTGGCGAGTGCAGGATTGGACCCTGCTGTAAAAAATTCAAATTATATGCACCTCTCACATGCGGGTGCGGAAAAATTAGGCCTTGGATGTCGGTGGTGCACTACACCAAGAACGTTACTTCAAGATAGAATAATCACCCACAATGTTAGGCAGCCTAGGCAGTCTTCCAGAGATCCCAGATCCCCGACAAATGTATTCGGTTACATCTGCATCAGGGGATTGATAGCTGCTTCTGATCCAGGACTGATTAATTTTGATAAATGTCAGCCAGTCAACGGAGTCTGTGGACGGACGCACTCTTATCTGTCTCCAGCAGCACTGAATGTCCGTTCGGAAAGCAAGGTGGATGCAGGGCAGCCCAGTAGCTCCATGGCATATTGGCTAAGTTCTGGTCACTGATCCATTCTCAAGACCCAGTAAGCCAGTGGATCGTCTGTTGGAAAGCTCTCTATGTCTGCTCTTGCCCCTAGGTAATACTGCACCATATGATACAGACGCTGCCAATGGGTGCCTAAAGTTAACAACCCTGGGTGATGAGGGCTAAAAAAAAATTCTAAAGGCATAAGTCAGGTGGCCCCCTTCTCCACCACTCTTCCTTTGACCAACCGAAGTCTCAGAAGCACCTCCTTTATGACATGGTAACCTACCAGTGTCTGGAAAGGTGTTACACCAGTTTCTCTTCAACGCGTCCTCAAGTTGATTCATCCTGTGCTCCCCTCCTGTGAGAGCAGGATGAGCTCTGCAACTATGAGCCCTGCAGCACTCTCTCCTGCGCCCCACCCGTGCTGGCTTCGGCGCTCTTGCCTTGGCCCCCCGCTGGCCTCAGCGCTCAGGATGGAGAGCAGAGGATCTGTAAATATCGGTGATATTTACTGATCCTCTGTGCAGGGCAAACACTGTAGTGATCAACTGATCACTGCAGTGGTTTTAAATAACTGGGGACATATAGTACTATGTGTCCCCAGTTATGAATGAAGAGGAAGTGCTTTACATCACTTCCTCTTCATTCATGAGTTTCTCAATGGGTAGTAGCACTCACTATAGAGGCTTCTACCCATTGATAACTGGATGATAGTAAATATTTTCTGAATGAACGGGAAGCCTCTATACTGAGTGCTTTCCATTCATTTAGAACAGAGGCTGCAGTAAAAGGGATTGAGGACTCTGGGTCCTCCAATTTCTTTTTCTATTTCAAAAGGGAAATGTCAGGGGTCTGTTTTAGACCCCTGATATTTCCCTGAAGTCCTCAAACAGTAAAAAATAAATAAATAAAAAAAACAAATACAAAATAATAAAAAAACACATACTGGAGCCGGGGCACATGACGTTACATGGCGCTGTGCGTGCGCGGCGTCGGGTGACGTCACACGCCTGTTGGGGTGGCACACTTTTTTGTTCTGGCCTCGGGCACAAAAGGAGCTAGCTACGGCTCTGGTTTGCCACGCTTGATCCGCTTGAGACACAGATTGCAAATAGCAATGCTGCGGTCTGCTGCACATGTGCTGAAAAACTCCCACACAGCTGAGTTTCCTGGAAGTGTGCTGGGAGACAACAATGCCCTGCACCTGTGCAGGTCTGCCGTCTCATGCAAAAGGGTGGCTGCTCTTACGGCTGCCCCTGGAGGACATCCTGCCTCGGTGTTTGATCAGGCACCCAAGTAGAGTCAGTGACCTCATCATCATCCACTCTGTCCTCATCACTGCAGCCAACCGGGCAGTATGCTGTGGCTGGGGGAACATGGGTGCCAGAAAGATGTAGTGCAACCTTTTGCCTAAAAACAATGGTTAAAGTGACACTAAACTTAGGAGTTAAATCTTAAACATACATTAAAATACCTTAAACTATCAACAAACATGTACTTTATTTGTGGATCTCTTAGCTACAGATCCTCAAATCATCTCTGAATGTGTGCTGACAGTGTTCTTCCTTCTGCAGGGTGGCTAGTTTTGTTCCCCATGGTCCCTGTGTGTGTTGCCAAAGTAGCCACCACGTCAAGCTTGCTCCTGTGATAGACTGTAAGCTGACTTTTACTAATTTGTATTGCGATTGGAGTCCATCACAGGAGTGAGCTTGGTAAATAAAAGGAATAAGTAATGTGGCGTACTTGGAGTATTTGACACCTGGGCACCTCTATACAACAACATTATTTTCAGTAATAATAAAGGAATTAAACCAATGATAATCATGACCAGAGAAGAAATGCAAACAATGAAAATTGTAGTGCTCTCTCACATTGCTGGCCAGTGAAGAAAAGCCCTCATACCCTGATTGTCAGCCTAAACATGCTCCCTTACATTGGTGATCAGTGATATGCTTGCTTAGTGGCTATTGGAGACAGGCTACCTTAGATTGGTGGTCAGTGGGGAAAAAGTCCGCTGTACAATAGTGGTCATTGGAAGAAGGAAGGACCCCCTTACTGTGGTTGCCAGTCAGAGAAGGGCCCCATCATAGTTGCCAACATTTCAAGAAAATTTCCAGGGACATCTTTTTTGCTGTGCAGCCAGCAAAACATTTTAGGCAGAAGAAGGGCATTCTTGTAAAAAGGTAAGGTATATTGTTAACCTATTGTACAAAGTTCTTGTTAAAAAGGACAGCCTTACAGCCAAGAAGGTATAAAAATATTTATGTATTTATTTAGCTAGTTACAACTTTTAAACTGGTCATTTGAGCAGTGGCCAGCCCTGTCAGCACCAACCAGGTCAACAAATGTCAGTTTTTAAAATAATAGGAACAGAGTGGAATATTGTTGCCTGAATATTGATTGCATTTTATTGGATACACTATTCAGGTGTTCAGACAGCTGAGGGTACTGTGGCTTTCAGAATTCAATAGCCAGCAGAGGAGATTCCTCCATCTGCACTCTTTTGCTTGGATGGGGGAATCATGTGACTTCTCTCAACCAGCTCATAGCCACAAAACCAGCACGAGAAACCAACACATGTAAGGCTGGCCTAAAACTCTACTTAAAGTGCAGCAACCCAGCAGCTCTTGCAGAGTATACAGTGATAAAACACAAATTATACAGAATATACATCTGGAACATAGGCATGCAGAGCCTATTGCATTAGGGTGTGCACACAAAAGTACAAACACACACACATATATATATATATATATATATATACACACTGAGTGGCCAGATTATTATGACCAAATGCACAGGAACATTTTAATCATTACCAGTAGGGATGCACCGATAAATCGGCCGCCGAAACATATCGGCTGAAAATGGCACTTTTGGCATAATGCCGAAAGAGCCATGTTTCGGCCGATACATCGGGTCATCCCTGGTTTCTTTTCTCCCCGCTGGGCGCTGTTCCAGCGGGGAGAAAAGAAAGTGACAGCCGCCGAGCGCTGCAGGAGTCAGGACGAGAGCGCTGTGAGCTGCGGCATATACATATACATACATACATACACACACATACATACATACATACATACATACATACATACATAAATACATACATACACAGACCTAAAGCATCCTGAATTCCCATCTCTTCAGCTGTCCCTTACCTCTTCCAGTAGGGGGGCAGTAATAAAGCAGGGAGCCCGGCAGGTGGTCATATCCTGATTGGATGGGAAGCTGCAGTCACACTCCCTCGCAGCTTCTCAGGCACCGAGGACAGTGGCTGTTATGTGAGGAAAGAAAATGGCAAGAGCTGCTGTGCTCTGTATCGATAGGATTGCCACCTTTTCTTCAAGCTGAACCTGAACAGTCTAGCTCTGCATGGAAATTCTTTTTCTTGGAGAATATACAGTACAGGAAAGAGTGAGGAGAGACAGCTAGGAGAACGTAAGAGGAGAGACAGCCAGGAGAGCGAGCGAGGAGAGACAGCCAGGAGAACGAGCGAGGGGAGACAGCCAGGAGAGCGAGTGGGGAGAGAGAGGAGAGCAAGCAAGAGAAAGAGAGAGAGAAAGGAGAGCGTGAGAGAGAGCATGAGTGCAAGGAGAGCGCGAGCGCTGAGAGAGAGCGGAGTGAGGGAGAGCGGTGAGATAGAGAGAGCCAGGAGAGAGAGAGACAGTCAGGAGAGAAAGAGCTAGTAGAGGCAGCCAGGAGAGAGATCTAGGAGAGGCAGCCAGGAGACAGAGAGAGGAGAGATAGCCATGAGAGAGTGGAGAGACAGCCATGAGAGAGAGAGAGTGGAGAGACAGCCAGGAGAAAGAGTGAAGAGAGATGGCTAGGAGAGAGCAAGGAGAGATAGCGAAGCCTGACCACAGACACCCACAGAAGAATGATGAAAAGATCTGATAATTAAATATGACACACATTAAAGGAAGGATTGCATTATGCAACTGGTCAAACTTGAAAATCAGGGGGCATTTTCATGCCTGAACATCTTCATGATAAGATCTTTTGCGCGCAAAGGTGACACTGACGCCGCCTGTGTGACATTGCACAGGTAAGGTAACGCAGACAGTTCGGGAATGACAGTGCACCCCCCTTCCCCAAATACATAGCCGACCAGAGAGTGGTTCGTGTCAGGCAGACTCTGGACTTCAGTGACACTGTGGAGAAGGAGCCGCTGCCAGGACATGCAGAGGGAGAGTGAAGGAAACTCAGGACCTCTCCTCTACCTGAGGGCCCGAACGGTCCGTCTGCCCCTGGCGCCTGCAGTTTCAGTGTTGCGCTTGCGATGATTAGTGTGTGCCCCGGTATACCACGTGTGCACGCCTATGATTTGGAATTAAATATTTTGAAAACATCACTTGACACTGACCATTATGCTGAGTACTGCGACAAATGCTGTGGCTGCTGATGGGTTAAAGGTGGCACAAATCCTGAGTAATGAAACCAATTAGGCATTGCAGTGGAGGCATGTGAATGAGAATTCTGCGTCATGTAATCAAAGCTGGACATCTTTTGCCTTTATGTAATGGGGGATTCTACACTGACCACCAATGTAAGGGGGGATTCTACACTGACCACCAATGTAAGGGGGGAAATCTACACTGACCACCAATGTAAGGGGGGAATCTACACTGACCACCAATGTAAGGGGGAATCTGCACTGACCCCCCAATCAGTGGCGGACCTAATAACCAAAGGGCCCTGGTGCAAGATTTTATCTCGGGCCCCCCTCCCAAGATGGGGGGGGGGGGGGCGGGGGGGGGGTGACACTGAGGCTGTGGGGGTGGCCAGGACCGGACCCCACTGGGCCCCCCCACAGCCTCAGGCCCCGGTGCGGCGGCACCGGCGGTAGTTCCGCCACTGCCCCCAGTGTAAGGGGGGATTCTACACTGACCACCAATATATGGGGCAATTCTACACTGATCACCAATCTAAGGGGGAATTCTACGCTGACCACCAATGTTACGGGGATTCTACACTGACCACCAATGTTACTGGGCAATTCTACACTGACCACCAATGTAAAGGTAATCCTACACTGATCATAAATCTAAGTGGGAATTCTACACTGTCCACAAATGTAAGAGAGGATTCTACAGTGACCACCAATGTAAGAGAGGATTCTACACTGACCACCAATTTAAGGGAGGTTTATACACTGACCACCAACGTAAGGGAGAATTGTACACTGACCACCAACGTAAGGGAGCATTATACACTGACCACCAACGTAAGGGGAATTCTACACTGACAACCAATATAGGGGGGATTCTACACTGACCACCAATATGAGGGGGAATCTACACTGACCACCAATATAAGGGGGAATCTACACTGACCACCAATATAAGGGGGGATCTACACTGACCACCAATATAAGGGGTAATCTACACTGACCACCAATATAAGGGGTAATCTACACAGACCACCAACGTAAGTGGCATTCTACAGTACACTGACTACCAATGTAAGAGAGGAGTCTACACTGACTACCAATGTAAGAGAATTCTACACTGACTACCAATATAAGAGAGGATTCTATACTGAATACCAATCTAAGGGGCAATTTTACAATGACCCCCAATATAGGAAGGGTATTTACAGCGCTTCTGCCAACCTTTAACATCCTAATCCAACCCCTTTCTCCTTTGCTTATTTTTGCACCCCCAACCCTGCTCATCTTTGGGGATGGGGTGCAAAGTTGACCAGGGGGAGTTAGAGTTATGCTTCAGTGCTGCAGCACCTTTCTATGTGCTCATTCACACCAGCAGCTGCAGCAGCTATTATACAGTAATGGCAACAGATTTGCCACAAAAAGTTGGGCACTGTTGAAGGCCTGGAAAAAACAAATTACATATAATATATAGGAGACAATAGATACAGATGACAGCTAACCAACCTAATGTTATTTTCTGAAAAGGACCAAACAGCAGAAAATCAATGCCAAGAAATTGGGATTTGAGTCATGGAAGGAAAAGCAGAGGAAATCTTTGAGGCAATTTTGCAGTAGGATGTCTGGTTTTCTTCAGTACCTCACCTTATGGAGAAGGACTCTGGAAACTATTGGAGGTATGTGGGCTGTTACGAATCAATAGACCTAAGGCATTTTTAACAAAACTGTCTATAATGCAAGAAAAAGCAAGAAAATGGAATTCCAGCTAATTTTCTTTCTAAGTTTGGATATAATAGACAAGGATTAGAACCTCTGTTGGGTTTTAATTGTCGTCTTGTGTCCCAACTGGGGAGATTTTACTTATTACTTCCTGTCCCAAAGACACAATAAGAAGTGAGAGAAAACCCCTAAAGTGATAGAAATGTCAAAGCTGAGATTTCTTAACAGGAACAGGTTTCCCATTTGGGAAATATCCCTTCACATGTCCTGGCAACAACCCTTTAAATGTTAAATGTCCAATAACTTTCTGCCAAGGTGACAACAGTAACTAGGAAATAAAGCAAATGTTGGATACAGGAGCGCAGACAGTAACACAAACTTAATAGAGGTTCTAATTAGGGATGCACAGATACTTTTTGAGTACCAGTGCAGATACTTGGCATTTTCATGAGAACTACCAGGGTTGCAGCGGTTGCAGCTGGGACCTGGCTTTGGCACTCCACCACTGTCCTGAAATCATTAGTCGATATTGTTGTAGAAAAACTGTCTCTTGACAATAAACAAAAATGTATCAGTACTCGTACTTGTAAGTACTCGGCAAGTACCAGTACTCGTACTCGCAAAACTGGTATCTGTGCATCCCTTTATATTTATAAAAACAAAATCGTACATTAAAACAGAGATGTACAAATCCCAAGAGCTCCGTGTGCTCCTTACACATGACAGCTGCCTCCTAAGTTTTGAATTTTTCTCTAGTCTAGTCTTGGAGCTCAAAAGTATCGGTACATGTACTCGTACTTGTACCGAGTACTGTACTTGTTATCTGTGCAACCCTAGTTCTAATCCTTTTTGCTATACTCAAAACTAAATAAAATATCTTGGAGTTGAAATTTAAAGTGCACATTGTATGAAACTGCAAAAAAATATCTGTGTGTCGCTAGATTGTTCGGGTTTCGCTTGGAGAAAAGGTGGCAACCCTAATAGTCACGCGTGATTGACGTACAGTGGGTTTGGACCAGGCCGTCACAGTAAGAATGCATTCTTAAGAAAGCTAGCAATCCCAGATGTCATGAGAATGTGCTCCTGCAAAGCGCAGGAGTGTATTCTCATGGGATTTGGAATCCTCAACTTCACCAGAATACCACAGCGAGGCTAAGGCAAAGTGATGTCTCTGTCACTGTTTTTTTCTTGTGTTGCCCACCCCTCAGTTGTATTGTTTTTGGATGCCCCAGTGGTCTAAGACTAAGCCTGTGTCCTGTACTTTACTGTGTCCTGTACTGTTTCCTGGGGTACAGTAAAGTACTTTATTTTAAAAGTAAGTCGACAATACTATTTTTTTTTCTCTTTATGTTTTTAGGTTTTTCTTAAGTTTTACGTCGCATTTTTGAAAGAGTTTGAAAGAGGACAGGGGAGTTGGGCTTGAAAATATAATGATTTGCATTTTCATGCAAGGTATTCAAGTGACACTAAACTCAGGAGTTAAAACTTTAAAATGCATTCAGGGTACCTTAACTATGAACAAAAATGTAGCTTATTTGTGCATCACTGCAGCTGTAGATCCTCAAATCATCTCTGAATGTGTGCTGACAGTGTCCTTCCTTCTGAAGGGTGACTACTTTTGTTACGACGGTCCCTGTGTGTGTTGTAAAGGATCCACTGCTCCAAGCTCGCTCCCATGATGGACTATAATCTCAATACAAATTAGTAAACTAACAGTGAGATTTTTAGTCCATCACAGGAGCAAGTTGGAGTGGTGGCTACTTTACAACACACACAGGGACCATGGTAACAAAAGTAGTCACCCTCCAGATGCTGATTGCATCTCTCCTGGCTTCTCAGCTGTCATTCCCCGGCTAGAGAAGCCTGGGAAGAAGCTGATCAAGCACAATCTGTGCTTGATCAGCTTCTTTGAAGTTCATAGGTGACATTAGGGGTCTAATAGACCCCTAATGTCACTTTAAAGAGTGTCTGTCATCTGCAATGTACTATCACATAGGAGGCTTGTGATAGCAATTAAGTTAATAAAAAAAAAGTTTAAACTAAACATTAAATAACATAAATGTAAAAATATGCCCCAAAAATGTTTAATGTCCCCGTGAACGTGTGCATACTAATGCAAATACGCTATGGGTGCTCCTAAGTATGAAAACGATGCTTGCCACACATGTTGGGTATTGCTGCATGCACCAAAGTAAGAGCAATCATTCTAGGGCCAATATTCATGGTTAACTATAAACTGATGGCCTGTGCGGGCTTTAAGAGCTGCCTATGGACACAGGCGCATGCAATTTTTAAGCTTGGTGTGTTGGGTATCCATTTACTCGGCACAACTGCATCTTTTATATTTGATAAAAATGTATGTATTATATTGTGTTTTTGCACACTAAAATTTAATTAAGTGTATTTTTTCCTGAAATTGCTGAAAGAGTTGCGCTAATAATATGCAACATAACAATTTTCAGCTGCCACCATTTTATACTACAGGGTCTCTGCTTTCAGGAAATATATAATTCTGGGGGGTTAAGTAATTTTCAGGCCTAAAATGTGGATAACAACATGTGTGCAAAACACACTCTGGCCATGAAAGGGTTTAAGTCCCAGTCCGTGTGGGACCAGGCACTTCATTTTTATCTATCATTTAGATTTTACCCATATACTTCTATGTACGGATATCTCTAACAAAGCTTTTTATGCTGTATCTATAATTAAATGTCTTCCACTAAATGTTTTGTTTTTTACAGGGCACTTTGGAACAGGAATACAATCATACTTCAGTTTTCTGAGATTTTTGGTTCTAATGAATGTTGTGACCTTCCTCCTGATTGGTGGATTCATTGTAATTCCCAGTATTTTGTTTAGTGAATTAAATTTGGGACACAAATTTCTCACTTCAAACTCAAGTGGTAAGTCTATATGTGGTATGTCTTCTGCTAAATTATTGAGTTGAGTTGATTAAGCCAATCTTAAAAAATTATGTCGACCTGCCTGATTTAAAAGCATAGTACATCTTAAATCAAGCACCTGTACAGTGGATATACATAACCAATTAACTTTTTACCTACATTATTTTTTAAGCCAGCTGTGTACCCAAAACCCACACATCCTTATGTCCTTGACCACTACTACAGCTTACTTACAGACCAGTTCTCATTTATAAGAACAGGAACAGCTTCTAATGCATCATCTGAACCTTTTTTCAGACCATCTTTGTTGGAGCTGCGCTGGCCGTTGTTTCCAACCAACACAAGACAAGGCAATTTCCCTTGTCATGGATGGTGCCCTTTCACAACACCGCGTTTTGGTAGGAACGTGGTGGTGTGCACGAACAAAAAGTAAGGCATGCCTTTCTTTTTTCAATGCAGTGGGATGCGAAGCAGTACAGCTGCCTCGCACCCCGCTGTGCTCATAGAACTGAATGAAATGTCACTTGTGACATTTCAATAAAGTTCTGACAAAAAAAAGAACACATTGCAATGCGCTGGGATCAGCGCTTCGGCACTGTGCTGGGGCACCGCACAACAGATGCACAGCATCTGATGAAGAAGGGCCCTTAACTGTTAAGTTATAATGAGCCACACACATGAACACATTATTTATACTTATATACATGGGTTAACAGTAAGGGAAATGGGACCTTACATAGTTACATAGTTTGTCAGGTTAAAAAAAAGTCCACCGAGTTCAACCTATAAAAAAAAAAAAAGCCTAAACGCTATGCCCACAGTTACCCACTGTTGATCCAGAGGAGACAACCCCCTCTATAAAGCATGGTTCAATTTGCTCCAAAAGGGGGAAAAATTCCTTCCTGATCCCATAAGGCAATCAGATATTTCTCTGGATCAAAAATCTCTGGTGCTTAATATACATATAAGACCTCAATATCCAGTAATAGTCTGTGCATTTAGGAATATATCAAGATATTCTTTTAAACAGTTAATTGAGCTAGCTAGAACTAGTTTCTGAGAGAGTATATTCCACATTTTCACAGCTCTAACTGCGAAGAACCCTTTTCATATGCAAAGTTTAAACTCTTTTCCTCCAGACGCAAAAGAGTGCCCCCTTGTCCTTTGCAGTGACCTTAAATTGAATAATTTGGCACCAAGCTCACTATATGGACCATTTATGTGATCATGTCCCCTGCCTCTTAATCTTTCCCCATAGCTGAGCTCCTCCATGCCTCTTTTGAGTTTAGAGATCTTACTAATGCTTTGTACAGGGGCAGGATTATGTCTCTATCTCTGGAGTCTGTATCCCTTTTAATACAAGAAAGTATTTTGCTTGCTTTAGAAACTGCGATTTTACATTGCATGCTATTGCGCCTATGGTCTACTAGTAGACCCAGATCTTTCTCAATCATTGACTCCCCCAAACGTACTCCCCCTAGAGTGTATGACGCATGCATGTTTTTAGTCCCCAAGTGCATAACTTTACATTTATCAACCTTAAACCTCATTTGCCAAATAGATGCCCAATCGCACAGTGCATTCAGTAGGTTGGAGACATCCTGTAAGGACTGTATTCCACTGCATAACTTGGTGTCATCTGCAAATACAGAAATAGTACTTTTAATCCCAAACGCCTGTCATTTATAAATAGATTAAACAGTAAGGGGCCCAACACTGGACCTGGGGGGATACCACTAACAACCTCAGACCATTTAGAGTATGAATCATTGATCACCACTCTCTGAATACGGTCTTTAAGCCAGTTTTCTATCCAATTACAGATGGAATGCTCTACACCTACTGACCTTAACTTATACATGAGCTGCATGTGGGGAACTGTGTCAAACGCTTTTGCAAAGTCCAAGTATACTATATCCACAGCCATTCTTCTGTCCAACCTCCTCATAAAAAGAAAGTAGATATGTTTGACAACTTCTGTCTTTTGTGAATCCGTGCTGACTATCGCTTATGATATTTTTTTCCAGCAAAACAAAGTGTGTGTGATCCTTTATCAAACTTTCAAGTATCTTCCCAACTATTGAAGTTAAACTTACAGGTCTGTAATTACTTGGTAAAGACTTTGATCCTTTCTTAAATATAGGCACCACATTGGCCTTGCACCAATCCATCAGTACCAAGCCAGTCATTAGAGAGTCTCTAAAAATTAAATACAGTGGCTTTGAAATAATACAGCTCAATTCTTTGGGACATGTGGGTCTAAGCCATCCGGTCCAGGTGCTTTGTTCACCTTAATTTTGTCTAACTGTTTCTGGACCATATCAATAGTCAGTCATTGTGGTTCATTAGAGGCTATGGCACTGCTATCCCCATTATGGACTTGAGTTACATCCTTTTCCTTGGTGTGCACTGAGCTGAAGAAAGTATTTAATAGATTTGCCTTCTCTTTGTCCCCAGTTACCAACTCTAAGTTATCTTTTAAGGGGCCTACATGTTCAGACCTTATTTTTTTTACTACACTGGTAAGTTACCATGTCATGAAAGAGGTGCTTCTGAGGCTTCGGCTGGTCAAAGGAAGAACAGTGGAGAAGGGGGCCGTCTGACTGATGCCTTTAGAAATGTTTTCAGTTATCAACGCCCAGGCCTGTTAGCTTCAGTCACCCATCGGCAGCATCTGCATTATATGGTGCAGGATTACCTAGGGGCAAGAGCAGACATGGAGAGCTTTCCAACTGATTATCCACTGGCTTACTGGTTCTTGAGAATGGATCACTGGCCAGAACCTAGCCCAATATGCAATGGAGCTACTGGGCTGCCAACACAATAGGGGGCGGGGGGGTAACAGTATTGGAATACCTAAAGGAAGACAGGGATAAAGGAAGCTAGGTCATCTGGAGTAGCGGTGTTTACAATCGCTAGGTGGAACATTGTACATTGAATATTATAAGTCATAAATGGGTAGATTAATGGAACATTCAAGAAGTCATCATCAACACCGTCAAAGCGCATCATGTGCGTCTGAGTCTCTGAATAGATGCCACACCGTCCATGTTTTGAGGTATTTGGGCATATCGTCTCTGCTAGAGTAGATAAGTTCCTCCATCTTTGACTCCACATCCACTCTAGATAGCCACTCTGTGACAGTCGGAGGGTCCGGTGATTTTCAACGCCTAGGAATCACTGTCTTTGCCGCATTGAGCAGATGAATTGGTAGGGAATGTTTTGAAATGTGGAGAGTGTCATCAAAGTGGAACAATAGGAGACATGCAGGGGAGAATTCGAGCAAGACACCCGTGATATTTCGCAATATGGCGTGAACCTCTGTCCAAAATGGTGATATCAGTGGGCATGACCACCAAATATGGAGGAGTGTACCCACCTCTTGGTTGCAGCGCCAGCAGGTATCAGTGGTGTCTGGGTAGATACGGTGAAGTAGGACTGGGGGTTTTGTACCATCGTGCACAAATTTTGTAGTTGGTCTCCTGAATTTGAAAGTTTAGGGATCCCTTCAGCAACAACGCGTCCATGCGTTCCCATTGCTGTGTGGAGAGTGTGATGGACAAATCTCGTTACCACAATTTTGTGGAGGGCGTCTGGGTGAGAGTAGAGGGGTCATTCAAGATGGAGTACATCTCTGATATTGTATGGGTCACCCTCTGGGAAGAGATGCAAAGCTTCTCGAATGGGCTCAGGGAAAGTGAAAAGAGGCCTCTAGTGGCGCTGGAGTTGAGGAAGTGTCGAATTTGTAGATAGGACCACAATGAAATGGATGAGGGTGGGTTTTTGGTGTTTAGGTCTGTGAGGGTACGGAATTCCCCCTGAGGATGAAAAAAACATATGAGCATTAGGGGAGGCATCGGGTGACCATTGGCGCAGAAAGGACAAGTGAAGACCGGGGGGAGAGGCTGAGTTCATGCGAACCGGTGTAAGGGGACTAACAGAGGAGAGAGAAGTTCTGGTATTCACGGTGGCCAAGATATGCAGCAAAGCTCCTACCCTTGGGTGATTTAGAACCTGGGTCGGGAGATGGGTTCGATGTAACCAGGGCCAAGAGCTGATTGGTATATCTGTCAGAAGTTGTTCTATGCGAACCCAGTCTTTGCTTGGGGCATGAACGGACCAGTCTATTATACGGGTTAGGTGGCAGGCCCTATGGTAATGTAGTATATGAGGAAAGCCAATTCCTCCTGAGTGTTTGGGGCGAGTGAGGGTTTGGAAGCTAATTCGTGGGGAACCGTTGTTCCAAAGGAAGGACCGAAACATTGCGTTCACTGAGGAGAAAAAGGCCTTGGGGAGGCGGATAGGTACAGTTTGGAACAAATATAAAAGTCGAGGAAGGGCTGTCATTTTTAGGATAGCTACTCTGCCGAACCATGAGTATAGTGTTTTGTTCCATTCTTTAAGATCTATACGCAGCTGGGAGAGGTGGGAAACGTAATTGAGGGAGTATAGATTGTGTAGATTACCGGGGATTTTAATACCTAGGTATGTAATAGCTGTGTCCTCCCAGCTGAAGGGAAAGTGGGATTGGCAGAATCTGACTAACTCTCCTGGGAGGGAAATGTTAAGGGCCGAGGATTTGGATAGATTGATTTTGAATGATGAAAGGGACGCAAATTCTTGAAATGCCTGGAGAAGGTTTGGGAGGGACACTCTAGGTTGGGTCAAAAAAAAAAGTAGGTCGTCCGCAAAGGCTTCCACTTTGGACTCCTTGCCTGGAGTAGGAAAGCCATGTATGTTAGGGTCAGCTCTTATTCTTCGGAGGAAGGGCTCCAATGTCAGCACGAAAAGCAGGGGAGACAGCGGGCACCCCTGTCGCATTCCGTTGCATATGGGGAAGGCGTCCGACAGAGAGCCGTTCACTCGGATCCTAGCAATCGGATTATGGTATAGTAGGGCAATCCAATGTATCATGCGTGAGCCAATACCCAAGCAACGGAGAGAAGCAAACAAGTAGTCCCATGCCACTCTGTCGAACGCCTTCTCCGCATTAGTGGACAGGAGAAATCCCGCTTGTCCCCCCCTCCCGAGCCAATGATGGAGGACTATGGCTTTTGTGGTGTTGTCTCTGGCCTCCCTCCCCAGAATGAATCCCCCCTGGTCACCATCAATTAGGCCAGGGAGGAGAGGTAAGAGACGGTTAGCGACTATTTTGGCGTGTAACTTTACGTCAACATTGAGCAACGAGATAGGGCGGTAGTTAGCGCACAGGGAGGTATCTTTACCAGGCTACGGTATGACCGTGACATGTGCTTCCAGGAGGTGAGGGGAGTCAAGGGGTTGGTTTGAGTAGGAATCAAAAGCCACTAGAAAGTGTGGGGCTAACGTTTCAGGGAAGGTTTTGTAGTATAGGGATGTAAATCCATCCGGCCCAGGGCTTTTCCCAGATTTGAGTTGTGAGATGGCAGTTAGCACTTCTTGTAATGTTATCGGGGTTTCTAAGTCCGCTACCTGTCCTTCAGACAGAGGAGGGGAGCTATGTTGGGCTAGGAAAGTCTAGATATCGTGTAAACAAGCCTCTTGGGAGGGCACCGAGGGATTAGGAGGAGCTAGACTATAGCGATGTTTATAAAAATCTCGAAATTGGGATGCTATGTTTGGCGTGTCTAGGTATTTAGTCCCGTCTCCCCCTATGATGTGGGATATTGTGTGAGAGGCCGTCTGTTTTTTTAGGGCCCGTGCCAGGAATTTATCCGATTTATTGCCATGCTCATAGTAAATTTTGCTGCGGGCCAGGAAAACCTTTCGTGTACCCTCCAGCAGGAGATGAAGGAGATCATTACGGGTCTGGGTCAGTTCTGTTAAGTGAGATAGAGCTAGGGATCTTTTGTGTACCTCCTCCAAAGTGGCAATGCGTGCCAGCAGAGAGGAGCACTGGGATTTATGTTGCCGATGGATATGGGCTTGCACCCGAATAAGTTCCCCTCTGATGACACTCTTGTGCGCTTCCCATAGCATCAACGGAGTCGAGCATGTGTCTGAATTGAGGAAGAAATATGCGGTGAGCTTGTGTTGGATCTGGGAGACATAGATTGCTTCCCCTAAGACCGAGGGGTTCAGTTTCCATAATCTAGAGTGGATGGTCCGAAAGGACCATAGGCTCAATTGTGGCTCCCGCTAGGTTAGGCAGGTCTCTCTGGGAGAGGAACAATAAATCTAATCTGGAGTACCTCAAGTGCGGATGGGAGAAAAAGGTGAAATCTTTCACCGTGGGGTGGAGGAATTGCCATGTGTCATGCAGATTCAGAGATGTCAGAAGCTTTTTGATCAGTCTCAGGCATCGGAAAGGTAACGCTGAGCTACCCAATGATGTATCAAGGAGAGGATTTAAGGGAACGTTGAAGTCGCCCCCTAGGATGAGAAGTCCTTCCGCAAAATCTCGGATTCGGGAGCAAGCCTCTTGGAAGAAGTGGACTTGCCTTTTGTTTGGGCAGTATATGTTGATTATAGTCACTGGGGTGTTATTTAGTGTGCCTTTAAGCATTAGGTATCTGCCGTCATGGTCAGATAGTTGGTCTATGAGTTGAAAGTTGGCCCGGGAGGAGAATACAATTGAGACACCTTTTGGTTTTGGAGGTTGGATTGGTGGCGTGAAACACCACTGGGTATTGTCGGGAGCGAAAAGTTGGTATTGCGTCACTTCAAAAGTGCATTTCCTATAACAGGATTACCTGTGCTTTGTGGTGGGAGAAAGCTCTGAGAAATTGAGATCTTTTTTCCAGGACATTCAGACCTTTGGCGTTGATAGATAAAAGCTTACAGGTAAGGGGAGCGATAGGAAGGTTAATGGATGTCGGCTCCATGGGAGCTCTAGGATATTAAGTGGGCGGAGTGGCGAAGATGAGTAGAGTCAGAGAAGAGTGGCAAGGAGGGGAGAGGTTTGAGAGAGGTAGAGGAAAGAAGAGAGGGAGGCGGACGGGTGGAAGCAGAGAGTGAGTGTAAGGAGGGGAAAGTTAATAGAAGGGAGAATGAGAAATAAGGAAAGGGTGAGATAAGGAGAAAAAGAGGATCAGAAGAATTAGGGAATGGTGGGAAAGGTCTATTGACCACTAAGGGGGAGATAGATTATATTACTTCACGAAGTAAAACGGCAACCCGAAGGATAAGGAAACTAGGCCCTATCCCTTAAAAGGTATAGCATTGGGTTGTGTCGGCCAGCTCGCTCTGTAGGAGTGGTCGTGTGGGGGTGTGACTGAGTAGGAAGATCAAGGGGTATACTCCTATGCCTTTACCCCCGTCCTAGAACGGGGGTAAAGGGATGGTAGGGAGAGGGTAGGGAGGGACAAGGGGGGGGGGAAGGAGCAGGAGGAGGGGATGATAGGCATGGTAGACCTAATTTGAGTCGTCAAACTGGTACACAATAAAGAAGCCTGTAGAGGGTATTCCATTTCCAGGAGTGGGGTATTGTTAACAAAATATGGTGGGTAGAATTAGCATCGGTGATGCTGCCCGGGCTTGTTAATCGCTGAGCGGGGCTCTATGATGGAAGGAGTTGACATCTATGTCAACTGATAACGTTTGGAGTCCGGGCAGCCTCACCGACCCCACTCTAACACGTATACAACAAAAATGCTAAACATTAGGCATTGACATTCAATTTCAGTGTAGGATATATCGTACATAACATATAAAAGGAAATTTCGGTGGCTTCCGGACCTATCTCCCCCAGAGCCAGTCGTTCTGCCGTGCATGTGATTGCCGCCATATTCCTATTAAAAAAATGGGGGCATTGGGGAGACAGGAGAGGCGAGCCAGAGGATTAATGATACGGGGGGAGAAAGGGAGTCGAGCGAGGGGGAAGGGGGGTAGCACCCCCAGGATTTTCAGCTTCCGTAAGGTTGTATGGAGGTCTCAGCTCAACTGCTAGCTTGGCGGGGACAGGTAGCCGGGACACTTGTCCTATAGCAACAATAAAAGCTAAAGGCCGAACTATGGTATCCCAAGCCTTGTGCGACACAATTCAGGGCGGTGTGGAGATCCCTCCAGAGCGCCCTGGGTGCGGGGTAAGCGCTGATCAGGCGAACGTGGATGGGAGACCTGATGTTGTGGATCGGTGATCCGGAATGCTTCATACCATTCAGGCAGGTTCACAAATGGGATATGAAGCTTGTCGCAAAATCGTTGCAAGTCCGCAGGGACCGTTAGTAGGAGGTGAGTTCGGCCCAAGAAGATGGCCGCCAGGCCAAACGGGAACCGCCACCTGTAAGATATGTTGCGGGAACGCAGACTCTGTAGCAGAGGTCGAAGTGCTCTCCTGTGCTGTAGGGTAATGTGCGAGAGATCCTGAAATCCGGTGTGGTGAGATCCGGTGTGGATCTGTGTCACCTCCTTTAGGTCTTAGAGCACGGTGGTAGCGCTCCATCTGGATCGGCGATTCAGGTGGGCGATCCAGTAGGTCATTAAAAATGTGGAGCAATGCAGATTCAAGCTGTGTCGCTTCAACTGTCTCGGGGATACCTCTCACTCTTATGTTACGTCTGCGGCCTCTATTATCGAGGTCTTCCAAATGCCTGTGCATTTCCAGTAAATGAGTGTTGTGTGGGGAGGTCGATTGTTGGAGACAGCGGATGGCTGAAGATTGGCGGGAAGAGTCTTCCTTGACCGTTTGGAGGCGGCCTGCTATGGAGTGGATATCGGCTTTCAGTTGTGAAATTGCTGCCAATAACGTGGATTTGATGTCCTGTGCTATTGAGTGATTCTAGGCATTTGTCCCAGCAGGGTGCGATCAAATACCACCAAACGAAAGCTCTATTTGTGTAAAAAAATGATATTTGATTTGGGTACAGTGTTGTATGAGTTCTATTGTCATTTGAAAGAATAACCGGTACTGCAGGCACGCCTGGCTGCTAACATAGAATAATGAATAAAATACAATCAATCTATCAATCTCAGCTTCTGTACAAAGGTACGTTTACTGGCTCTTTATTGCGTATACAGGGGTCATGTAGGCAAGCCTGTAGGATGTAGTCTAGATGTGCCTCGCGCAATTACAGAGCCTATAAAAATTATTATAAAATCACTGGACATGTGACAATAATGCTGGACGTTTTTGCTTGCTAACCACAGGGGTATTGTTGTCAATCACTGCCCTTTGCATTTCAATGCAGCACTGCTCAAATGCATGTGTTCCAATGCAAAACTCCATGAAAGGCTAGGCTTGATATGCTTAGCTTGCAATGCAAACACATCCCAATAGAAGCGGCTGGGTCCAAAGAAAGCAACACAAAACAGGTCATATACACCCCAAGGACTGTCATTAAAGTAAATGGGCATCTGGTGACCTGCATTTTATGTGTGCTTCATGACATGAAAAAAATCATCAATTCATCTATTTACATAAGCCCTTCATGTATTAACCAGCATTTCTGTATACAAATCGTGCAGGTTTATTTAAGAACAATGATGCTAAGTAAAGTGAAGCAATGGTGGCTTTTTTAAAACAAAGCTGACAGATTCTGCATAGTTCTGAAGCACAACAGGGTACAAATGCTTTACAGCAAATTACTGCCTCCCACTGTCCACCCAAATCAAACTAAAATAGCCTTTAATATGCCCTCTTGTCACAGTGTATGAATAAGTGAGCACTCCATTTAACAAGTCCACCTTGTTGTAAGATATAGATAGTTGTAGCTGCACAGTGCACCCACACACAGTTAGTCAGCCATCTCCTCGCTGTTGCTATCATTATTATTTGGGAATTACTAGCACCTTGGATTGGAACTGAAGCTGATGGAGGCCGCACAGTGGCGACTCTAGGAACAATATGTAGGGGGGGCACATAAGATACAACGGTCAAATCTGGGGGGCTGTAAAGGCACGATTGCAAACCACGAGAATCGCGGCAAACTGCGCATGCGCGAGAATCGCGGCAAACTGCGCATGCGCGAGAATCGCGGCAAGGTGTGCGGGAAAACGCACAGGAAGTGAGGTAGCTGTCTGTGAGCCTTGGGACTATAAAAGGAGGAGTCAGCCTCTCTGGCATTGCTGATGGTCTTGTTAGCTTAGTGTTGTGCCTGTGTTCTGTATCTGTCTCTTTATCCTGCCTTGACTCGGATTGCTCTGGACTATTCTCTGCTTGGTGCCAGCCCCTGACCTCGGCTTGTTTCCTGGATATTGAGTTTGCCTTACGATTTTGTACCTCGCCTGCCCGACCGGATTTGACCTTGGCTTCCTGACTTCTCTTCACTGTTGTCTCCACGCAGTGGGTGTTTCCAGCCTACGGCACTCGTGCTCCTCGTTGCCCTGCACCCTTCTGTTCCCAACTCCAGGGGTCGCAGGACACGAATCGCAAGGGACGCCTCCCCATCTTCCAGTCTCAGCCTCAGGTACGTGATAGTACCATCAGCCAAAAGAATGTCTGAGACTGAGGGGGGTGCGTTCTCCATGGAGGCCCTGTTCCAGAAGGCTCGGCGCATGGAGCTGCAAACACGCCCGAGCCCATCACTAGTCCTCACATCACCCTATGAGGCCGCATCCCCCCATTTCCAGCCATTTCTTACATTACACTCCGCAGCTCCTCCCACCCACCTCACAGACAGAAGGCATTTCATCACTGCCTGGACTTTACCACCCGCTTCTCCCTTGGGGGGAGGGGGAGTGAAAGTTTACACCTGGACACAGATTGTGATTGTGAGCGTCCATGCAGTCATTACATATCATTATTATACACTCTGCTGGCCTGGGTAACTTAGATATGTTTTATGCAATTATGGGACCACGACACAGAGGCGTAGCAAGGTCATGAGGCACCCGGGGGTAATTCTTTCATTAGCGCTCCAGTGCTGCTTTGTTAATTTAGGAGCCACTTCTGGGCTTGCTTCTATTTTCCCGGCGGTGCCCCTTCTAATCTGTGATGGAGGAGAGACTTGATTGAGCTCAAGCCTACACTCCATGGTGGATCGGGAGGGGTGCTGCCGCACCAAAAGAAGAGAGCGCAGAGGCGGGTCTAAAGCCACTGATCCACCATGGAGGCCCACCACATAGTAATACATTATACAGCAATACAGAATACCACCAGCTATAGAGGACTACAAATTCCAGCAATACATTATACAGCAATGCAGAATAATATTAAGCTACATACTCTGTGTTGCTCCCGGGTGGTGGCCTGATGTCTCCAGGGTCTCAGGAGGGCTGTGTGGAGTCTCAGGACCGCTGTGCTAAGTCTCAGGGATGCTGTATGGGGTCCCAGGTGGGCTGTGCGGTGTCTCAGGATAGCTGTACAGAGTCTCAGGGTGGCTGTGTAGTCTCAGGATGGCTGTGTAGAGTCTCAGGATGGCTGTGTAGAGTCTCAGGATGGTTGTGAAGAGTCTCAGGAGGGTTGTGAAGAGTCTCAGGGTGGCTGTGTAACGTCTACTGTAGTGGGTCGCACTGGAGCGCAACTGCGGAGAGGGAGTGAGGGCGTGTATGGAGGTAATGGCTTCTCAGTCGTGAGTCTCAGGCGTCACTCCCAGTCTCAAGGGGGAGTTTGAGACTCTTGCATCACAGCCAATGTTAAACGTGTAATAATAGATGGGCTATTCCCTCATAGCCCAGGCAACGGTGTAGTATCGGGTTAAACGGTAGGTAATCTTCTAGGTAAAGCAATATGGTTTAGGCAGACCTCCTGAACGAACAACTGTAGAATCTCCCCACAATGGTATCAGTAACAGCAGTAGCACAGCAGTGAATTCATCAAAGTAGCTGACAGTTTGTAACAGGCTCCCAGCGGAGCTATACTTGCTGTTTGAAGGTCGGCAGAGCAGCGAAGGTGCAGGGTGTGGGTCCCACCGGAGGATGATCCTTAGAGAGTGAGGAGACTCTGTCTTTTCTTCAGGGTTCAATATGTCAGCAGGCGTTCAGAGGCAATTGTTGAACGCCATGCTGACAGAGCTGGGGCTTTAAATAGCCCCAGGAGGTGGGAGGAGACGCCGGCCGGAACATGTGACTTCCGCGTTACAGCGTGGAACGCAGGCCGCTCGTCACAATTCGGAAGTCGATCAGCGTCTGCGCTCCACAGTGGAACGCGGAGCAGCCGCCACACAAGCCAGCAGGACCGAGGAGGCCCGGCCCCGAGGGAAATCATCACAGGCTGTGGGGAGTCTCAGGTGGGCTTTGGAGGTCTCAAGTGGGCTGTGGAGGTCTCAGGTGGCCTGTGGGGGTCTCAGGTGGCCTGGTGGATTCTCAGATGGGATGTGTGGAGATTCAAGCGGGCTTGGGGGGTCTCAGGTGGCCTGTGGGGGCTCAGGTGATCTGGTGGGGTCTCAAGTTGGGCTCTGCGGATTATTATTAATAAAAACGTTTTCGTTTTTTTAAAACTTTTTTTCAGTTTTTTTAAGTTTTTTTCATTTTAATTTCTTATATAATTTTTTGCTTTTTTCACTTAACTTTATTGCTATCACACAGGGGATGACAAACCCCTGTGTAATAGCATTCGGTGGTGACAGGTTATCTTTATGAGCCTGCCCTCCAGGACAGACTCTGGACTCTGGAATGCACTGGACGTATGAACACACTGGACTCTGGACATAGGAACGCACTGGACTCTGGACATAGGAACGCACTGGACTCTGGACATAGGAACGCACTGGACTCTTGACATAGGAACGCACTGGACTCTTGACATAGGAATGCACTAGACTCTGGACATAGGAACGCACTGGACTCTGGACATAGGAACGCACTGGACTCTGGAACGCAATTGACTCTGGACATAGGTTCTCTGGGCTTAGGGCCAGTTCTCACCACAAAGTCCGCATTCCAGGGCATTAGGCCTTTGGAATGCACTGGAGCAAAACCCGGCTGGCTCCCTGTGTTCAGGGGCGGGAGGGGGCATGGCGGTGCATTGAAGTCAATGGCACAGCAGCCTGCATTCTGGTCCAGTGCGATCTGCAACTGTAGTGCTTGAAGCAGTTAAGCAACACTCACAGGTCTTCTGCCTACCCCCAGTCTGTGACTGGAAAGTGAGAAGAGAAGCAGTATTGATGATGAGCATATCTCTCTGTCACTTTGACTCCTATCAGCATGTTCATAGCACTACAGCACAACTTGTTTCTGCTTCTTCTTCCCTCAGTCTGAAGATTGCTAAACAGCTACCACAAGAGGTTGATAACAGGTCAGCACTTCTAACCATTACAATTACATGATGTATTAATGAATATAGAACAGAATGAATTTGCATCTTTCACATTTGTCCATATTTAAGTAAAAACAAGTCTGCATCTAGGATATGTGAGATAAGGTAAGTTTGTGATGGACAGTGGTGCAGGTTTTACTCAACAAGTATACAAGATCAATCAGTAATTGTTTTTTTTTTTTCTTTAGATGTCTGTTTCGAGTATAGCTCCTATCCTCAAGGACTAGAAAGGTTTTACATATTCATCATGGACATTCTGATGGGAACGGTAAGCATTTAATTAATCTTCTAATGAATGAATGTTTGTCTTTACAGCACAATAGGTGGTCCAGGTCACCTTTTACCATTTTCTACTAGAAATCACTATATAATTAACATACACGAATAAATGGGATTAAATTTGTTTCAATATCCAAAACATGCATTTCCATTTAGGATAGATGCTGGTAATATCCTTACTATATTTTTTGGAAATTCCAACAGCCAAAGCCCTTGATGTACAATTGTTGTAGCTTTTATTAGGTAGTCCTATTCTTGCTTATAGATTTAAAAAAAAATATTTTTGGTTTCAATTTGTTACTGACAATGAGTTAAACAGTTGCAAAGTGTAATTGTAGAAGAGAGGTATTACTTGTAAGAGATGCCATAACCTGACAAATATTTCAGAACCTACACAGCGTGATCTAACATATAAACACCAACAAAAACTTGCACAGACTACTGTCAAATCCACACAGCGTAGGAAAATGTATGTTCTGTAGATATATTGGGGGAATTTATCAAAACTGGAGCAGACAAAATCTGGAGCAGCTGTGCATGACAACCAATCAGCTTCTCTCTTTCATTTTCAAATCTTAACTGAACAAACTGAAGAGAAAAGCTGATTGGTTGCCATGCACAGCTGCTCCAGATTTTGTCTGCTCCAGTTTTGATCTCTCCGCACTGTATTTATATTTTATATTACAAAAAATTAAATAGAGCAGTTAAAGCATACCTTGCAGCTAAAATGCAAGGTCTGCTTTTTAAGTGGACCTCCTCATCCTTGCAGAAAAGCAACATAAAGATAAATAAAAAACCAGTAGGGGAAAGAAAAATTGCATAGTATACTTACATTTCCCCCGACTTCCACCACTGACGCCTAGGTGAGCTTGATGTTCTCTTTCTTCCGGCAAGATCTGGGGAATCTAGAGTACTATAAATCTTGCTGAAAAAAGATGCTCTCACCACTGTGGTACAGCATTTTCTGAAATCTGCAGCCCTCAGCATCCCCTGGGATGTCATCGGCAGGAGGTTGCCATCATCTAACTTTTGTCTCCCTGCAGGTGTTCCTTTGAAAAGTGTATGCAGCTTTTTACTAAAGGGGAGGGGGGCACATAAGAAGACCTTGCACAAGGCTCTGCTGTCAGGGAACCAGGAAACCAGACCAAAACTTAAAGTGCATCTTAAAAAATAAAATTAGTTTAATGAAAATACCAGATAAACACAGTGGCGTCACAAGGGGGGTGCAGGGGGTGCGGCCCACACCCGGGTGACACCATTGGAGGGGTGACACCAAAATGACTTGTGTCACCCCCCTCTGAAAAGTCGGGCGCTCGGTCATGGACCGAACGCCCAACAGTATCAGGCGAGAGGAGGGGACCCTGCGGCATACCTCTCTCTGCCGGCGTCCATCACCAAGATGGCTGCCAGCAGGTATCAGAATACTGCCGCGCGTGCGCGATGACGTCTCGGCGGGGTGACACTCGGTTACCGCTCCGGGTGTCACCCAGCCTCAGGACGCCCCTGAATAAACAAAATGGCAAAAAACAATGAGGAAAGTCCAGGATATCAACGTTGCCAAGCCAGAGGTCAGATGTCAAAGCAGATAAGAAGCCGAACCAGGTCAGGGAACACTGAGAGCAGGATGAACATAAGCCAGCACCACTTTTTATAAGGGCTGTGCACAGGTGTGCAATCATTAGGTGCTGGCCACTACTAAACGATGGACCCTCCCAATTCTCTTTGAAATCTCACGGTTCCAGAATCCCAAATCCAGAAAACCTGGGAAGAACTGCAAGTCAGCTCTTCCCCAGTACAAGAACTTGCTTCTGGCTGAGAGTCCTGGGTGACTACAACACCCAGTTCTACTGTGGGATTGCCACACAATACCACAATAGTTACATTTTGTTTTGAAGTGTGCCATTTTATTAAATTTGCCCAGCAGCCCCTATGGGAGAACATTTGTCCAGTGACCCCCAAGTGAATTGAGTTTGAGTCCCCTGGTTTAAACCTTTCCCTACATAAAACTAAACAAATATTGGCCTTACATATACTGTAAATGTAATAAATGTAGTTACATTTAGTTAGATATGCCAAATGTGTATTAGAATGTGTGTGTTTGCTAATCTTAAGCAATGCTTTTTATAATAAAACACCTTCTATGTGTCTTGAACATTACATCGCTTAAAAGGTTTTTAAAACTTTTGTCATCTGCCTTTCCTGTAGGGTTTTATGGAGTTTACATACATGTTTTATGGGTATTACAAGAACACATCTGTCAATCTGCTTGATTTCTCCTATAATATTCCTCTGGCATATCTTGTAACAACAATGGCCTATTTTCTTCTTAGTCTAGTGTGGACTGTAGTCAGGTGAGTTGAAATACAATACACTAAAATTATAAGATCCACAGATGTGTACTGCAGTTAAAATTTATTTGGTTGTGAAAGTTACCAAAATAGCAAATTTTGTAATGTTCTACATATTCCTGAATTGTACATTTTATCATTTTGCTGTATTTTTTATTCACGAAACTTAAAGCATATCTTCACCCAAGAAGAAAATGTAATATATTGCAGTTTGTCAGTCCTTATATGTAGTGGTTGCATTTTTTCCACTTTTCAAGCTAAGAACATTTTTAGCAAGGATAGAAAATACATGTTGATCTTGCCTAAAATGCAGTGTTCTTGTAACTTCCTGCGAGCTGTCTTTTTTCCCTTTATTTGAACCTGGTGATCACGTGAATAACGTACTTGCTGTCCTAGAGTAACAACGCTCACTTACTGTTTTGTATCTGTGCAGGAGCAGCCTTATCGCCCTAGTACAGACAGTGTTTTCGGACTTCTAAGCTCTTCCCTATTTCCTTTAATCTATAACATAGGGTGGAGGTGTTCTGTAGTCCGCAGAGAAAGTTGGACGCAATTTTAACTGATAAGTCAGTTTTCCTGGTACCTACATGGCAGTATACATATGGTTGGTTCCCCAACCACAACCAACCCTCAGGAACGTACTCCATACATTTTCCACACCCCTTACTCACGTATTCCTTTTTTTTGTCCTCAAGACCTTTGGAACCAGATTCGTGACTCCTTACGGTGCTGTATATCAGCCGAGCCATCCAGGTTCATGCTCTCCTGGGTATAGTCTGCACGCTGAGGAGTCCGCACGCTTAGGCTGCTAAATGCACCAGATAAGTTGTGGAGGTCCAGTTTTCTGGGTATCTTTTTGGCCCCTTGAGGCTATGTTCACACCATGTCCAGACCAGATCTGGAGCAGAATAATTACCTCAATACTGTGTGGTTTTGAAGCGGTAAACATTCCGTGTACAACGATCATGGAGCAACTTTACCCAGGACATCCTGTCTCCTCAATGTGGAACGCAGGCTGCTGATAGCATCATGATTTCAGGTATGCCGGTGCTTCGCACCAAACGCCGGCACGAAGTTTATCCAGTAGGTAGGCAGGACCGATGAGGTGTAGACAACTGCACATGCGCGAGTGGATGACGTGGCACGGCGCATGTGCTGTGACATTCAGAAGTCTTTAGAGGCCATTTTAGATGTAGGAAACAATCGGAAATTGCCCAAAATCTGTTGTGTTTTTTTGCAGAGGGCATGGTTTTTAAATGGCCACAGCTGCTGGTAGGATTGCTCTACAGATCAATACTGACAGAGTCCTGTCTGTGGTTGCAGCACGATAAGACTATGCCTCAATGCTACTTGTTCATGCCTGTTTCTCCTCACCACTCCTGTTATTCAATCATGTTGTTTGCAGCCGATCCAGAAGATGGACAGGTCACCGCCAAATAAAGATACCCAACTCAGGTAAGAAAGAAAAAAAAAGAAAGCATTTTCTGATTTCGATGGCTTGTTCCTAACAGCCCAGAACATTCATAACCGCACAAAGACGCAAGAAGACACTCAGTCACATAGACACCACTACTCCTCCCACTCTCCTTCATGCCATTCCAGGAGCGAAAGATGCCGATCTAATCGCCTTTAAGAGCACGGTTCCTCACAACAGCACCACCAGGGGGGCCATTACTGGGCATGCAAATTCATTAATATGTGCCGACTGTCTGGTAGAAGCTGCAGGAGAATCTGAACAACAGAAGCAGAATGTAATCGGCCTAATTAAGCAAGTCGTAAAGAACTGGCTTAAAAAATTGACAGTGTCAAAGTAAGTCAAGTGCGGCTCCCACGGCCAGATCACCCTCTACCTCTAACAAGTAGGATCCGAAGAGTTCAGATGAAGAATAGTCGGTAGAAGATAATGCTACTACTGTCTTTGATTTTGCCTTGGTGGAAGCCTTTGCGACAGCTGTCAAACAAGCTTATCCAATGGGATGAACAAGTGGAGACACCGTCTAAGAAGGGAAAATATTTTCCCCAATTAAAGAAAAAAGCAGTGGACTTTCCTTTCATGGAGGCAATCAAAGATTTATTCCTAGAGGAATGGAAGACAGTGGACAAATGACCAACTCCGCATAATAAATTATCAAAGATATATCCTGTAGCGTAATCTGAGGCGAGTCTGCTCGAGGCAGCCCCCTCGGTTAATGCATCTATTATGAGGTTAGTGCAAAACACCACTCTGCCCCTGGAAGATACTGTTTCTTTCAGAGATGTTTTAGAACTAAGGATTGACATGGATCTGAAGAAAACATAAGTGACATCGGCAGCAGCCTGTAGGCCGTTGGTTGCATTTACCTCAATTTCAAGAGCGATCAGAGTTTGGACGGAGAACAGAGAGTCGGCCTTAAATCAGAAGATGCAGCCAGAAAGGATCATACCAGCACTATTTGAAGTTGGTGTCAGACTTCATAGTTGAGGCATCCATTGATGCGATTCGCAGCTCAGCAAGATCAATGCTTTATGCCGTGACAGCAAGAAGAGCACTCTGGCTCAAACCATGGTCAGCGGACCCCACGTCAAAACAAACATGGTGCATGATTTAATTTGACGGAAAATCACTGTTTGGCGAAAGGTTGGACACAGCAATTTCAAGAGTTACAGGAGGGGTTTGGGGCTCCTGGACTTCTCTCTCTGACACAAGGCCTCGCTTCTTACTAGACTCGTAGATTGGTTTTCCCCTCCCATGTCTAAGATTGGGGTTACTCTGGAAGGTGATGTTTCTTAGGAATTGCTCCTTGGCTCCTGTCCCTCCTTTCCATTCTTACCCTTTCTTGTTCCTCCTGTCCTATCTTCTATTATACATCGGGGTCTTCTATCCTCCAGACTGAGTCCCCGTACACGTCTATTCTTTATCCCTTCATTCCCTCCTTGCATGCATGCTTCTAGATTTCTTTCTCTGTCACTCTCTCCTAATATACAGATCTGTTATGTTCTTCATCCCAGTAGCTCTCTATTACTCCAACCCCTGTCTCCTCAGACACAGACAAACATGAAAGCATGGTATGAGGCTGTTCAGCTTCAATATTTTATATAATCATTGACTCCTGCTACGAATTTACATAGACCGCTGTCAGCTTTTGAACAGCTGTGCATAAGGGACCAGCAAGTTCTCCATGCCCTATCTCTTATCCATGGTCTCCTGAGAGATGGGGTCTATCAGGGTCCCACTCCTTACATGAAGGTCTGGGAAAGTGACCTAGGCTATGAATTGTCGGAGGAGGAAAGGGAGAAGGTATTCTCGCTTCAGCACTCTTCTTCTGTCTCAGCTCATTTCAGGAAAAAAACGATAAACTTCTCTTTTCATGGTATGGATGCCCAACATTTTTGCACCGTATCTTCCCATTCCCCTCTGCCAACTGCTGACAGTGTCTCCAACACAAAGGTTTCTGATGTGTATTTGTGGTGGGGTTGTCCCAAGCTGCAGTCCTTTTGGTCATCCGTGGCAATTTGGTCATTGTACTATGCCATCAGTATGCTTGACCTTCACTCCAGCCATTGCATTGCTATTAAGGATGTCCCAATACTACTTTTTTAAGACCAAATACAAGCTTGTACTGCCCCCCAGGTACTTGCCGATACCAATTACCGATACTTTTTCTTAAAGTGACATGTGAAATTTTTTCTAAAACAACACAGACTGATGATTTTAGGGCAGTTTCTCACCAGGGCTAAATACAGATGTCACCAGAACTGAATACATGCAAAACAAATGGCAAACGCACTCATCAACTTATCACCAGCTTTAAAGCAAAATTGTAGAAATGTCACCAGCACACCAATCCTTTTAAGATGGCAAAAGCTTCATTCATTGAAGTTTTTTGTCATATGACCAAATTGGTGTGCTGGTGACATTTCTACAATTTTGCTGACATTCGCGGCGCCATCCGCGGTCACTGCGAGCACCCCCCACTACAAGGGACATATCGGTAAGGAGTGCGACAAGGATAGTACTTATGGCCAGCTTTAAAGCAAGGTGCACATGGAAGAGCTTCAAACAATACAACAGCAAAAAGTTTCCCAGTACAGTCACCAGCCAGCATGCAAAAAAAACTTGTCTCACCGCTAAGGTTAAAAACAGAGGTTTTAGATACACAGCTTCTGCAGAATATGTGAAAGCCGCACTGCCTTGCCAAGGCACCTCTATGTAGTGCGGTCCTAACTCTAACCTATGAGAGTCGCCATCTTGGAGCACATGTAGCAAAAGATACAATTGGGTGCAGGTTTGCCAGGAGGTAGCCCAACCCCCCTTGTGTGTCTCTGTGCCTTCAGGGGGGTTGGGCTACCTCCTGGCAAACCGGCACCCAATTTTATCTTTTGCTATATGTGCTCCAAGATGGAGACTCTCATATGTTAGAGTTAGGACCGTACTATGTAGAGGTGACTTGGCGAGGCAGTGCGGGTTTCACATATTCTGCAGAAGACGTGTATCTAATCCTCTGTTTTTAACCTTAGCGGTGAGAAGTTTTTTTTCTTTGCATGCTGGCTGAGTGTGCGGGAAACTTTTTGCAGAACTGAATACATGTCCCCACAGCAGAGCACATGTCTCCACAGACGAACACGTGTCCCTAAGGCAGAATAGAATTCTGCTTTGGGGACACGTATTCTGAGAATGTTCCGGCCCAGTCCTCCCCTGTCAGTGGGCAGCAGGAACCCCCAGCTTCTAGCCCAGGGCCGACTGCTCTGGCTGCACCACCAGTAGTTCCGCCCTCGTGGCTGTCCATGGCTGTGGCTGCGCCAGGAAGGAGGAGGAGATAAAGAACCGGATAGGCACTGCCATGGACAGCTATCTGCAAGTCCCCAGCAGGCTGCTGAGGTCCCCACAAGTGGCGGGACTCGGACGGCCGCTGCTGTTTAAAAATTTAAAGGGCCCGTATCGGCCTTAAGAATCGGCCTTAAGAATCAGGGTATTTTCACGAGTACAAGTACTCGTGATAATGCCTGGTATCGGCCCCGATACTAGACATCCCTAATTCCTATCATTGTTACAAGAGCATTAAAAAATGTTTTAAGTTTTTTCCTAATTGCTGCTCGGGTAGTCATTTCCAGAAGTTGGAAGTCATCATTACATAGTTACATAGTATTTGAGGTTGAGGTTGAAGACACAGGTCCATCAAGTTCAACCTTTGTGTATCTGTGTGTGATTGTGCATGTGTATATGTGTACACGAGTCCCTGTGTGTCCTTGTTTTTAAGTGTACTTGTCCACTGAACCTCCTTCCTGGGCCTCTATCCTGAATGACATTATGTACCTAGAGAGTTTCCTTCTAGGATAAGGGTCGTGGAGATGTCCAGAGCCGGATTTGGTCTTGCTGGATGTTGTATAGTGAGTCAGACAGCCTCAATTGCCTATTGGAGCGGACTCCTCCCTATTGTGGTTCACCATGTTCTTCCATTTAGCTTCACTAGGTGCCCCCTTTTTTACATAGTTTGGTTTATTTAGCCTATCTTACCCCCCTGCTGAAAAACCTCTTTCCTTTCCCTTCTTCCCTCTTCTTACCTCTTCTTTTATTTGTATTTATTTTTTCTACTCCCCCCTTCCCTCTCCCTCTCTTTTT
This sequence comes from Nanorana parkeri, assembly GCF_000935625.1. Lineage (NCBI taxonomy): Eukaryota > Metazoa > Chordata > Amphibia > Anura > Dicroglossidae > Nanorana > Nanorana parkeri. The sequence continues at coordinate 205,851 of NW_017307183.1, forward strand.
TGTCTTTCCCTTTCCTATTTTCACCTGTTTGTTTTCCTCCACTTTCTTGTCCCGGAAAGTTCCCCTTTCATTCTGATAGAGCTTCTATAATCAGAGGATTTACACTTTTTTTGCTGAGGACCAGCACTATAATTTCATCGCTTTGTTTTGCCTCTATCTTTTTGCATATTCAGTACACTTGTCATCTGGTGTTACTTCCGGGACATATGCTTCCTTTCATTGTAAATGCATTTGTCTTTTACACTTTAATTTTAATTAAAAAAACTGTTTTCCAAATAAAAGAGTTACAGGAGGAAAGCGTTGGCTAATCCCACAGAATAGGATGAGAAAGAGGACGTTTTTTGCAAAGACCACTTTTCATCAGAGGGCAAGAGACACAAGAACTTGTCGCCCGGGTAGAGAATTCAAGCTCAGGTGGCCTTCTTGTTATTTCAGGAGGCAGTGTTGCAGGTACTAGTCTCGCAAAGATTTACAGGGTTTTATTCCCTGATATTTCTAGTGAAGAAAAAATCAGGGTGGCTGGAGACCGGTGTTAGATCTCAGAAGATTAAACCGCTCTATTCAATGACCGAAATTCAAGATGGAATCACTACATTCTGTAATTCTAGCCAGATGATTGGATGTGCTCAATAGACCTACAGGATGCCTATTTGCATATCCCGATTCGAAAAGACTTTCAGAGATACCTGAGGTGTCAGGTGGGGGAGGCACCTTCAATTCCAGTGCCTCCCCTTTGGCCTATGCACTTCACCATGCACTTTTAGGCACATTTGGGGCTGCAAGGGGTTCGGATACTACACTATTTGGACGATTTCTTACTCCTAGAACAAGAAAAAGAGAAGCTGTTGAAGCAATAGCAACTAGTTATGCAGTCACTAGCCAGATTTGGATAGCTAGTGAACCTGAAGAAAGTAATTTCTATCCCTCACAGGAGATTATATTTCTGGGGCATTGTTCAATACGAGACAGTGCACTGTAGCCTTACCAACCAAAAGAGACTCACTCAAATCTGTATAGCAAAGATCCCAGCCACCGATACAGTGCCGGCAGTCCAATGTATGAGAGTGCTAGGGCACCTATCAGCATGTATACCACTGATCAGGTGGGCAAGATGGCATTTGAGAACATTCAGAAGGATTGAGAACATTGAGAAGGATTCCTGCACCAATGGACATTGGAAGAGACAGCTAATCGGGATATCCCCAAAGATGAAAGCCAGCCTGTGGTGGATGAGGAAGAGACCAATCTCTCCAGATCTGGCACTCTAGTCCCCACCTCCTGGGTCATCATAACTACGGACACCAGTCACCTCTGTTGGGGGGCGGTGTCTGGGGAAATGATGATTCAGGGTAGATGGGGATTACTGATAGTGACTGTCCCTTAAAACATCTTGTAGATTCGGGCAGTGGGGATGGCACTGAAGAACTTGGCACCTCGGATCTGCAATGAGTCTGTTATATTGCAGATCGACAACCGGGCGGCAGTCGCCTACATCCAGAATCAGGGTGGCACTCGCAGTCCAACGCTACTGAGAGAGGTAGACCCCCATCATGTCCTGGGCGGAAACCAATCTATCTCAATTAAAAGCAACATACATCCCAGGATGGCAGAACACCCAAGCAGACTTTCTTTCATAAAACTTAATCTCCAACAATGAGCGGGAGATGAATCGACATTTGTTCTTTCCAATATGCAAGAAGTGGGGCAGACCACGGATAGATATGTTTACCACACCAGAGAACACCAAATCACCAAGGTTCTTTGCGAGATACAGGTGCAATGAAGCCCTCGGCATAGACCTGTTGGCCCAACCACGGTCATTCAGCCCCGGCTGTGCCTTTCCCCCAACAAAGCTAATATTGAGGTTCATTCAGCAGCTGATGAGAGAGAAGGTGACAGTTTTGGCAGTCCTGCCTCTTTGGCCGAAGAGACCATGGTTCACACTGCTGTCTTGTCTAGCAGTCGATGAGCCACTAGATCTCACAATATCTCCAAGATTCCTCATTCAAGGCCAGTTCGAGCATCCCAGGCCGGAGACAATAAATTTGTAGACTCGGAAATTGAGAGATGGAATCTTGAAACTATAGGCTGTTCCTCTGGTGTCATCTCCACACTGTTAGCATCAAGGAAATAAAGCACCAGCAACACCTATTACAGAGTCTGGGGAACATTCTGGGAATTTGCAGCATTTAGAGATTTCAATGCACAGCAGCTTAAACTCACCAACTCTCCAGTCCAGCTTTGATTTAGGGCTAAGTTTGAGCACCCCTAAGGTTCAGGTCTCCACCATTTCTTCACTAACATGAGATGGGCATTTCATCCTTTAGAAAGGAAGTGCAAAAAACAACAGAAAAGACAGCGCTCTGTCCTAGTGAAATACGTAAGGTTTATTGTTAAAAGAAACAAGTTAAGAATACTCACAATTGAAGCATACAATCATGCATGTAACAAATTCATATCTGACACACGTCTACCATCATAAGGAATAAACAATGCAAAGGTGATTAGTCAAGTCGATAGACCGTACTGGCTAGTCACCAGATTAACGCGTTTCGGGGTGCATCCCCTTCATCAGAGTCTAGTAATACTGATATCTCTACCACTTATATATAGCTCTAGAGTTTAACTGACCAATCAGAAGTTACTTACTAGGATACAGGTCATCATGTGATAACTGGGGTCAGGTGTGAAAGCTCATTACTCTGTTGGTGGAGTCTCTTATAACATTCAGTCTCAATACCAAGCTGTCCAGAAAAAAAACAACATATATAGTTCATTTTAGGCTAATAAAAAAGGTTTGCTTATATGGAAACGTTTTTCTGTTTGTTTGCTAATCATCCACGGATGCCCCAACAATAAGTTGGATTAATAACAGTTCATCATAAGATGCGCATGAATAGGACAATAATAGCATGCACGCTCAGAGTTTAGCCCAGTCTGTGTTCCACTGGAAAAACGAGTTGACCTAACCATTATTTCATACTGGCTATGCCTGAAAGGAGGATTCATATTGCACATCAGCATTCTGTGACCGAAAACCTGAGCACAGATGCATGCTGATGGGAGCTGGTAGATGTAGGTGATACTCTCTTGCTTCACAGACTTCACCCACAGGGTTGATATTAGATTGGAGTAAAGGTCTTAAATTATTATTAAAGATACAATATAAAAACCAAGACTGCAATAAAAGGCATTATAAAACCATGTAAATTCATGTGACATGACTCAAAAAATGTTAAAAACATTGTGACATAAACCTCTGTAAATGAGGCATACTTGCTGCTGCTAATACATTTCTCTCTCTATGGGGGAAAGCACTAGTGTTGGCGTGTTATGATAAATGTTATTGGAAAAAAAAAACTACAAAGCTGAATTTAGGTCCAAACTTTCATTTAGGCCAGTGGGGTGTTTAATTTATATATTTTAAATGATCATAAAATAACCTATACAATTCTTCTCTGTTGGTAAATAACTTAAAAGCATATAAATTCCACCTTATCAAGAAAGAAGGTGGTGGAAGAAGTTATATTAATCAACCAATTGAATTTAATCCAAGCTCAATGGCTTACTTTTATTCAAAATCAGTATCAAAAATCGTATCAAAACATGAACACAACATAAAAAAAAGAAAAAAACCCTCCTTATATAAAAGTTGACAACGTTATCAATCACCTCACACATTTAAAAACTTTTGAACATTCTTCATCCACTTCACTCATTCTTACAAAATTAAACTGATGGACATAAATATTTTTGCAAATAACTTTTCCTATTAGTTAAAAAACTGACATGTCATTGCTCAGAACATCTGTGTCTGATAGAATTTAACCCTAAAGCTGCCCATACACCTTACGAATATCAGCTGATTTTCGTATGCGATCGCGTTCTCTTCTGAAATTTGTAAGGTTAATGGGCAGTGTACAACCACCCAATACTGTACAATCGATTGACTTTTGACTAACTAGAAGGTTAGAAAACTTTGGTCAATCGTACAATTTTCGCAAGGTTGGTGGCGTTTCCACACTCATGCGCAAACCAAAATATGTGCGGTCGATTACCGCAATTCGTCCAGGTGCTTTTTTAAATTACTGCTGATTGAACCTTGCGATAATCGGGGCAGGATGGGGCCGCCATATGAAAATCGTACGACGGTTCAATTATCGGGCGAAAAGTTTCGTCCGATGATCGCAAAGTGTATGGGCAGCTTTAGATCGATCTCCACAGTCCCAGGTGAACTCGGGTTCAAAAAAATAACAGCAACATGATGTACAAGATGTTCAATGGTGATAGCAACATCAGCAATAAACTTTTTACAGTAAACTCCATAACAAAGACTAGAGGCCACCACCTACAATTGATGGAGAAAAGATTTAACCACATGGGGCGTAGGGCTTCTTCTCAGTTAGAGCGATTAAAGTCTGGAACTCACTGTCACAAGCAGTGGTATCAGCAGAGTATTGAATCATTCAAAAAGCATTTAGACAACTTCCTCAGAGACGGTAACATAAAGGGGATGGGTACCCTTAAAAACAAGATCACACAGGGACTCGTACACACACATACACATGCAGAATCACATACATACACGCAATAGGTTGACCTTGATGGACCTGTGTCTTTATTCAATCTCAAAAACTATGTAACTAGGTAACAAAAAAAGAAAAAAACGGAGCATGGACATTTGTTTCATTCATCAATCAATTGACACTTTTATCTTATTGTATATAGCCGTTTTTGAGCAACTTTTCTTTTGTATCCCGTTAAAACATACCTAGCCACCACTAGAACTGTGGAACCGCTTTCATCTGATTGCTGAGTGAATGTAACAAGTCTTTGAAACACGGAAACAATCAAACAGCAGGTCTGGCAAACAACACGGCTACTTTTGTATTTATGATTCTCACTCTGTTCTCCCAGACCAACGGTTGTCAATGTACTTTAACCCCTTTGTGACAGGACTTTGTGCCTATATGACTGGCCACGTACACTGTACGTGACGAGTTATATCAGGCTTTGTAATGCTGGTAGCAGCTGATTCTCAGCAGTTACCAGATATTAATGAATGCCTCAGTATTGAGGCATTAATTAATGAAATAATTAAGCTTTTTGTAAAAGCTTCTTCCTTTCAGTAATTAAAGAAAGAAGCCGTTGCATGCAAATACAGGACCGCAATTTGCGATCCTGTATTTGACAGCTGAAAATAGCAGAGAGGTAGCAGTGACTCACCTCTCTGCTATTTGTTTTGACAGCTCGAGAGCCCGATGTTTAGATACATTTCACTCAAAAGATACAATGTATATCTTTCGAGTGCAATGTATCAGTTCTGATCGTCTAGGCACGATCAAAGAGCTTTTAGGGAGATCTGAATCTGACTAAAGTCAGGATCAGTCTCTAAGGTTATTATTAGCTGTTCCTAAGTTTGGAGCAGCCTAATTGCCAAAAATTAAAAAAAAAGTTAATTTATCAAGCAGTCATAGTGACTGCTTGATATAAACTGACAAGAAAAAAAAGTTGTTTTTTTAATTTTTTATTTTTTACCAAGTGTAAAAAAATTAAATAAAGTGTAAAACAAAATTAGGAAAATAAAAATGATATGTAAATATATTTTATACTATAAATAATATAAAAAAATTCTAAAAAAGTGTTTTTCTTCTAGTTTTTTTCCTCATTTTTTTTATTTTATTCAAACTAAGTGAGGGGTTAGGTACACATATGTGATATCATTATATAGCCCTATCTGTCCTCTAAAAAAACAGTATATAATATGTGTGGGTACATTTAGTAAGAAAGTATATTACTGCTGTGAAAGAATTACACAGCAAAAATGTAAAAAGTGTGTCAGTCAATTATGAACAGAAACTGAAAATTAGCTCAGTCACGAAGGGGTTAATCTTAACCACTTGAAGACCAGCTGTTTACACCCCATTCCTGGCCAGGCTATTTTTCAGTATTCAGCGCTGCGGTACTTTGACTGACATTTATTCCGTCATGCAATGCTGTAATGAAATTAATTTTATACCTTTTTTTGGGGACAGATTGAGCTTTCTATTGGTGGTATTTATTCACCACTGGGGTTTTTAGTTTTTACTATATTAAGGAAAAATTACTGACATTTTTGAAAAAAAAAGTTTTTTTTACATTGTTATAATACAATTATTGTTACCCAATTTTTTGGTAAAATATAAAAGACAGGGTCACGTCGGGTAAAAAGACAACAAACATGTCATGCTTTAAATCCCAAAAAACTACCATACACAAAATTGACCATAGGCCAATATTTAAAAGCTTTTACCGCTCATCAATTTAGTGTTATCAGTGATTGATGGCCCTATAATTTTTGCTCTCACTGTGACGTTTGCGGCTATATGTAACATGTGCGGCGTAATGGGCGCAATTGTCGTTTTCGCATGTATGCGCACCCAATGCATGTTTGCATGCGTACCCAATGCATGTTTGCATGCGTATATGTATGGTTGGGGACTTTTTAAAAAAACATTTTTTTAAAATTCTTTTTCATGTGTGATTTGTTTTTTACACTTTTTTTTTTTCCTTTTTTTTCCCACATAACTTTATTGCTATCACACAGGGGGCTTAAAAAACCCATATGTGATAGCAAAAAGGATGTGACAAGTCCTCTTTATGGAGACATCAGGGGTCTTCAATGTCACCCCTAATGTCACCTAGGGACCCCCAAAGAAGCTGATGAAGCAGAGATCTGCTTCATCAGCTTCTGAAGCTGGAGAGTGACAGCAGAATGCAGAAGTGATGTAATGTACATCACTTCTGCATTCTGACACCGGGGAGGGGACCGGAGGGAGATCGTGTACCGATCTCCCTCTGATGCCCTGTCACAGAGCCACCATGCTGGTCCCAGGCTAGCACTGGGCACAACGGAGTTCGGGACCAGCGTAGGGGGGTCTGCACGGCTGCACGATCTGATGGGGACCAGCGGACAGGGGAGGCTGCATAGAATGGCACCTTATACAAGCGATCCGCCGGCTCTATAGCCGGCGAATCGCTTGTATGTAAACAGGCATCACTGCCTGTTTTTAAATTTTGGCAGTTTCCAGCTTGCGCGCAATATATTTTTGATTTTTTTTTTGTATACCATGGGGCATACCATGCATACTAGGAGTGATGGAGTCAGACCATTCACAAGATAGCGGTGACGTGTTTCACCCTGCCTCCTTTGGGGGCTTCGTCAGAACGTTCTGACGAAGCCCCGAAGATGGCTTGGTGAAACACGGGGAAGATTCTTTGGCTTCTGGCTCTCAGCATTCGGCCACAGGGCTGTCTCAGGGAGACGACGACTGGCGCTCCATTCTCCCGCAGCTCTCTACTAAACAGGATCTTGACAATATGGCCGCTATGACTGTGGAGGTGCTGCACTGGGAGCTCTCGGAGGTTAAACAACAAAATTTCTTCCCTGGACAGATGGGTGAGTGGGGTTGAAATGGCAACATCCTCCAGTGAAAACAAGTCCAAAGCGCTAAATTCGACCAACAGATGAATAGTACAAAACGAGGTTGACTAGGAGGGCTGCGCCACTTCAGCTTGGGAAGCTGCAACACTGCAAAAAAAGGAAAGAGAAGGGCGCCCACTCTAGTGTAGAGGGTTTTTAATGATTCTGAGTACAAATACAGAATAAAAACATACTCACAAAAGTGGATCAATAAAAGCATAAAGATGAGCCTATGCAACTGTAGAATGGCTGCACATATGTCTGTGTGTCAGCACGGGACTCCTGTGATGACGCGTTTCTGGGGCCACGCCCCCTTAGAACATATCCACTGCCTCACTCATACAGCTTTATATAGGGGAGTGTAATTGATGCAGACCTGTGAGCCAAGATCCATGATGTAAGGACACGCCTCTGTGGGCGGCGTCTGATTGTCATGGCTGTGTGCATCAATTAATGTGGCTAACTCCACTAGAATGGGTGGAATGCCGATGAGCCAATCAGCTGCCTCTTAGTGAAGTCCAGCCCTGAGACTCTCACACACTACTCGCCGTCCAATCAGCAGGCAGAAATGTCGAGCCAGCCAGCATGTATTTGCTGTGTGAGAAAAGGGAATACAGGACAGGTGAAGCATGAATCGAGGCTCTAGTTTTATGTATACAGGATGAAACTGTAAAATATCAAAGGCTGTATGTGTGGGGCTGAGGACCTAGACATAAATATGCTAAAGACTGCTAAAAATACTGAAGATATTGGAAGACATAGTAATAGAACTGTATATATAAAAGGAGAGCATTGATTGCTCTTATAGCAAACGCTAGATTCTGTAATCAATATAAATATAAAAAACTTAGTTTCGTAATCAATAAAAAACTTTAAAAACTTTTAAAAAACTTAATTGGCAGCCGGGTGCTCATAAAATCACAATGAAGGGTATACATATATATGATAGAAAGGTGCATTAAAACAAGAAATATGAGAACGAAATGCTCGTGAATGTGATCTCAAAATGCCAAAGGGATAATATTCTCGAAATAGCCTCTTCATTATAATTCCCTCAAAGCCCCATCAGCGATAGATGACATAGTAACGTTTATGGTCAAACCTTTCCCACACTCCAATTCTATACATTGAGTACTATAAGATCCCTGGTCTCAGCTACTCTGCAGTCTTCTCCCCTCCTCTAAACATTAAGTTTGCCCCACACAGACATATGTGCAGCCATTCTACAGTTGCATAGGCTCATCTTTATGCTTTTATTGATCCACTTTTGTGAGTATGTTTTTATTCTGTATTTGTACGCAGAATCATTAAAAACCCTCTACACTAGGGTGGGCGCCCTTCTCTTTCCTTTTTTTGGCAACATCCTCCCTACAGGAACGCATGATGGCCTTGGAAACCGTCCAGGACCTGACCCCAGGTTAGATGCAAGACTTTGTCCAATCAGAGCACAGAGAACTGTGAGAGCCATGATTGCTTACACTGCACCCCTATGTAGTGTGTTGCTGGAGTTAAAAGAGAGAATCTATATCAGTGTACTATAGCAGTCTATTATAGCAGTCTATTATAGCAGTCTATTATAGCAGTCTATTATTGCAGTCTATTATTGCAGTCTATTATTGCAGTCTATTATTGCAGTCTATTATTGCAGTCTTTTATTGCAGTCTTTTATTGCAGTCTTTTATTGCAGTCTATTATTGCAGTTTATTATAGCAATAGATTATTGTAATCCGCATCATGTCTGAAAGGCCAACAAGGAGGGGCAGATGCTCCCATGCAGCAATAAGAGGGCAAGCAGCCTCAGTGTCCACAGGCAAAAGTGGTGCTCATGTTCGTGGACATGTTATTCAGCCACAACATACAGAAGAGGTGGTGGAGTGGATAACTAAGCCATCCTCATCCTCCTCATCTTCTGTCACCCAGGCTCATAGTGGTTCTCATTCCACCACAGCTGCCAAAGTGGCCTATTCTGTCTCCTTGTCCCCAGCTACTCCTGCAGTAGCCCCACCATCATGCACGGAAGAGTCAGTTGAATTGTTTGAACACACCATCAGTGACATGCTGCTGGAGGATCCGCAGCAATTACAATGGTCTGATGTTGGCTCTGAGGTTGGGAAAGGTAGTAACATGAGTCTAGGGAGAGGGGGTGCCAATGATGGACAACAAACTGGCACTCATGTTCCACCATCCGCAGCATACTGCCAGGTTGGCTCCAGTGACGAGAACACAGGGGATGATAATGATGATGAGGTCACTGACTCTACTTGGGTGCCTGATCGAACAGAGGAAGAAAGTGAGGGGGAGGCACAACCCCCAACGAGACACGATGTCCTCCAGGGGCAGCCGTAAGAGCAGCCACCCTTTTGTATCAGACGGCTGACCTGCATAGGTGCAGGGCATTGTTGTCTCCCAGGACACTTGCAGGAACTCAGCTGTGTGGGAGGTGTTCTGCACATGTGCAGCAGACCACAGCATTGCTATTTGCAATCTGTGTCTCAAGCGGCTCAAGCGTGGCAAAAACATCATGCGCTTGGGTACCACGTGCTTGAAGAGACATTTTACCACCTGCCATGCAGCCCGTTGGCAAGCGCACCAGAAAAAGGTCCACACTTCTCCTCGCTCCTCATCTGTCATCTCTACACCCACTATATGTCATGCCATGTCAACAACCTCCACTGAGAGGGATAATGGTATAGTAATGGGTGTCACTGGTCCTTCTGCCAAATCTTTCAGCAGCCCACCAGCTGTAGATTTCAGCTGCTGCAGCGGGAAAAAAAATACTGTCCCACCCATCCACATGCTCAGCATCTAAATGCCAGCTTGGCCAAATTGCTAGCTTTACAACTGCTGCCTATACATCTGGTGGACTCTGCCCCCTACCGGGAGTTTGCAGAATGTGCTGTACCACAGTGGCAGGTTCCCAAATGCAATTTCTTCTCACGTAGGGCCATTCCAGCTCTGTACCATCATTTGGAAGGCAATGTTTTGGCCTCATTGGACAGGGCAGTCAGCAGCAAGGTCCACATTACTGTTTACACGTGGTCCAGCAAGCATGGTCAGGAATATTATATTTCCTTCACGGCACACTGGGTAACTGCTTGCAGCTGGGAAGGATCCAGGATGGGGCTAATTGCTGAAGCTTGTTCAGCCACCACACCTCTAAAAAGCTGGTGGTGATGATGTGAGATCTGTCTGCTCCACCCCTTTCTCTTCGTCCTCCACAATGGCCTCTTCTGCTGAATTGTCCTGTGAACCAGCAGTTCTCCCTAAGCGCTTAAGGGGCTACTCAACGGTTCAGGCTAAAAGGTGCCATGCAGTGTTTGAGCTGGTTTGTCTAGGGGGCAGCAGCCACACCGAGGCAGAGATTCTTTCAGCTCTGTAGGGGCAGGCCCAGAGGTGATTAATGGCATGGCAGCTTGAGCCAGGAATGGTTGTATGCGACAATAGCAGCAACCTTCTCTCCGCCCTCCGACCGGGAAAGTTGACACATGTACCATGCTTGGCACACGTCCTCAATTTGCTAGTGCAGCGTTCCTTAACCAGGTACCCAGGGCTGCAAGATCTTCTGAGGCAGACCAGAAAAGTCTCTAGCCATTTCAGGTGGTCATACCCTGCCAGTCTTCATCCAACTGAAATTCAACGTGAATTCAACCTGCCCACAAACCACTTGATTTGTGAAATCTGTGATGGAAAGTTAAGAGCGCAAAAACCAAATGCATGAAAGAATGTTGAGACAGCCTGTCTCTATTATAAATCAGGGAAAGACTTACTTGTGGGCCCCGGGGACCAGGCACGGTGCAGCCCCGATGGAGGATCAGACAGTTCAATGTGCACTTCTTCTTGCTGCAAGCATACAGTGGCCACCGGGTGTAAATTCAGGCAGGGAGAGAGAGAACAGAGCAGTACAGGTCCTTTGATCTTGATGTGGCTGCAGTCGGATCGATCAAGGCAGAAGGGTAATGTGGTGCCGTGGTGGATGTTGGCACTGATGCGGACCAGGCTGTTCTGGGTGACGGACTGGCTCAGAGACTGGGGGGAATGGTCAGGAGGCTGTCAAGGTTCTTTGTTTGAGCTTGAGAAAGAGGGCTTCCTCGAAACGCGTTGCTCCTCCAGTACCCTGTGCCTACCAGGCATCACACCATCCTCTGCATTTTTTCCCCCGGCCACCTGCCGCTCCGACCTCACTACCTCCGACACTGCTGTCACACAGACTGGAGGCACACGAACCACACAGCCTTGACAGCCTCCTGACCATTCCCCCCAGTCCCTGAGCAAGTCCCTTGTCACCCAGAGCCACCTGGTCCGTATCAGTCACAGCACTTCACTGGTCCTCTACCTTGTCAGACAGTTTTTTGACAGCCCTCTGTATCAAGCCAGTCCCCCTGTCACCCAGAGCCACCCGGTTCGTATCAGTGCCGACATCCACCACGGCACCACATTGCCCTTCTGCCTTGATCGATCCGACTGCAGCCACATCAAGATCAAAGGACCTGTCTCGCTCCATTCTCTCTCTCCCTGCCTGAAATTACACCCGGTAGCCACTGTATGCTTGCAGCAAGAAGAAGTGCACATTGAACCGTCCAATCCTCCATCAGGGCCGCCCCGCGCCCAGTCCCCGGGGCCCACAAGTAAGTCTATCCTTGACTTTTAATAGAGACAGGCTGTCTCAACATTTGGTTTTTGCGCTCTTATCTTTCCATCACAGTTTCCACAGGCCTTCTTCTCCTGGTTTCATAACACACATCCAACACCCTCACGAGAGCGCTGTGTATTGTCCCGTGTTGATTTGTGAAATGCCCACCAGGTGGAACTCCACTTTAGCAATGCTGCAGTGGCTGCACACGCAGCAGAGGGCCAGCAACGAGTACCTGTGTGACCATGGCACAAGGACAGGCTCAGGGGACCTTGGCTTTTTTCCCCCTTGCCAGTGGCTGCTGATAAAGGATGCATGCACTGTATTGTCACCATTTGAGGAGGCGACAAGGATGGTGAGCCGTGACAGTGCATGCATCAGTGACACTATCCCTTTTGTGTTCCTGCTGGAGCATACTCTGTGGGGAATTATGGATAGGGCACTTGAGGCAGAACAGTGGGAGGAAGAGGAGGACTTCCCTTTCTCTCAAGGCCCCTTTTATGCAGAAACCATTCCTGCGGGGCCGCAGATCACACAAGAGGAGGAGGAGGAGTAGGAGGATTATGGCAGCCGTGGGGACATTGAAGCAGAGGATGATATACGGCAGTCATCAAGGTAAGGTTTTCAGTCCCTAGAAACCAAAGGAGTAGTACGTGGCTGGGAGGAGGTAGTTCATGATGGTGTCATCCTCAGTGACCCTGAAGACTCTGATTCTCATGCCTCCTCACACTTACGGTGCATGGGATTCATTATTCCTCAAAGCCTTTGAAATGACCCATTCATGGTATCAAGGAAAGGGTTCATTACTGGTTGGCAACCCTTCTTGATCCACGTTACAAGCGTAAAGTTGCAGAGCTCATCCTGCCCTCACAGAGGGAGCACAGGAAACAACTTGAGGACGCGTTGAAGAGAAACTTATGTAACACCTTTCCAGACACTGTAGTCTTACCCTGCCATGAAAGAGGTGCTTCTGAGGTTTCGTTTGGTCAAAGAAAGAGCGGTGTAAGAGGGGGCCGCCTGACTGATGTCTTTAGACATTTTTTTAATTCCGAGCACCCAGGGCTGTTAGCTTTAGGCACCCATTGGCAGCGTCTGCATCATATGGTGCAGGATTACCTAGGGGCAACAGACATTCCACTGGCTTACTGGGTATCACGATATCGTGCACTGGTGTCCCCACACCGCAGACAGGTATCTATACAGGAGGACCAAATATGTTACCACACCAAACAATGCTTATGAACTATTGTTTATTAGATATACCAAAATCACATAAACACAAGCAAGCCCACCACCACCCGCAAGTGACATATAATAGCCAAACTAAATGCAAACAGCAAAATCACACACATAAGACAACAGGGCTAGTTATAACCTGGGGAGCAGGATAACAAGAGGGGAGTCACAGATCAGGAGACCTCAGGGGAAAGAGTCGGGTTTCAAGGAGGCAACAGGCTACATGGAACAAGAAGGACGATATGGCGACAATACTGAGGCACAGGCCTCACTGCAGGGAGAGGTTAAATACCCTCCCAGATCAGCACCAGGTGGTGACCAATTGCTGGGAGACACCTGCAGGTGAGCACTGGAACTGTGAGAGCAGGTTCCAGCTCCACAGTGCTACCCGGAGGTCCTCTGGTCGCTGACACTGGGTCTTGAGAATGGATCACTGGCCAGAACTTTCCCAATATGCAATGGAGCTACTGGGCTGCCCTGCATCCAGTGTGCTTTCCGAATTCAGTGCTGCTGGAGGTTTTGTGACAGATAAAAGAGTGCGTCTGTCCACAAACTCTGTTGACCGGCTGACATTTTTAAAATGAATCAGTCCTGAATCAGCAGCAGCTGTCAATCCCCTGATGCAGATGTAACCGAATAAATTTGTCGGGGATCTGGATCTCTGAAAGACTGCCTAGGCTGCCTAACTTTGTGGGTGATTATTCTATCTTTAAGTAATGTTCTTGGTTTAGTGCACCACCAACACCCAAGGCCCAATTTTTCCACACCCACATGTGACAGGTGCATATAACTTTTTTTTACAGCAGGGCCCAGTCCAATTCTGCACTCGTCGAAAATAACTCTGAAGGTTTATGGTGTGAAGGCACCGCAAACTCCCTTGGTTCAATTTCTTTTGGAACCTGTGTGACAGGTGCATATTATGAAAAAAAATTCAGCAGGGCCCATTCCTGCGCTCGCTAAGAGTAAGTGTGACGGATTACAGTGTGCAGACAACAACACCACCCATGGTCCAATTTTTTTTGGCACCTGTGTGACAAGTGCATATAATTTGAATTTTTTTCAGCAGGGCCTGTCCCTGCGCTTATCAAGAGTAATTGTGAGGGATTACAGTGTGCAGACAACACCAACACCCTTGATCCAACTTTTTTTGGCACCTGTATAACAGGTGCATATAATTTGCATTTTTAGTGCACGGTCCAATTCTGCACTCGTCAAGAATAATTCTGAAGGGTTACGGTGTGAAGGCACTGCCAACACCAAAGGCGAATTTTAAAGTACCTGTTGTTACTTTCATCCAACGTCTGCAAAAGAGGCACCAGAATTTATCCTAAAAATCTCTAAACTTTAGTGTCCTAAAATGTGGCCTCTTCATACAAGCTGCCTCCCCAAGCAGTTATTTAAAAGATTAAGGGAAAACCAATTACCAGCAATTAAAATTTAATTTTTTTCTTTTTAAAAGTCACTTTTTGCTGTAGCAGGTTCTGTAGATTGTACAGATGTGCCACTTTACAGGCAGTTTAAGGGGACCAGGCACGATATTTAAAGGATTTTTTGTTTCCCTTTAGGTGATGTTAAAATTAGGGCTGGTAATGATTAATATTTTCCTGTTCGGTTAATCAAATTTTTTTTTAATCAACTAATTTCGATTAATTAAAACGCACATACAGATCCAACTACTTTTAGGTAATAGGGTGCATTCTGATTTCTTGTAAAACCACACAAAATGGATCTCTATGCTGGAATAAAAGTGCTGGTCCAGTATCCACAAATGTATGGGATGCTGACTGGGAAGTAGATACACTTGTAGGAAAAAAAAAACACCAAAAATATTGTCCCATCAATCATTATTGCATTGTAATTTGCACTGTTTTAGTATACAATTGACCCCATCAGTCACCCTAAAAAAAATAAAAATCTTATTAGCAGTTTCCTGCTATAGAAGAGGTAATATACTCACCTATCCACTGGCCCTTGTCTCCATCCAAGCACTGCAGCCTCCATCAGGCTCATTAGCATTTTACACTTCTGGGATTTGTACCCCACTGTACACTGTGGTTCCATCCACTGACCCGTACATCAATACTGTGTCCTGTAGGGGTTGGAGGATTAAACCACAGTGTGAAGTGAGGAATACAGGTATCCAACATTCCTGGAAGTGTTGAAAGCTGAAGAAACTGACAGAGGATGCAGCACTTGAACAGAGAGGTGATTATATTACCTCTTCTATTGCAGGGAACTGCCATTTGTATATGTTAGAGACTCACCGGCCCAAGTGATTCCGTCAGGTAACGAAGGGAAGGGGGAGGAGTCTGGTGACGTCACGGACATCAACGTCACCGGACTCTTCCCTCCTTCCCTTCGTTACCCATCACGGACAACTACATCACCAGACTCCTCCCCCCTTCCCTTTGTTAGCCGACAGAGCCACTCGGGGAAGGGGGGAGGAGTCCAGTGATGTCGATGTCCGTGACATTTCCTCCCTTTGGGCTGTGCTTCTCAATGGAATTTTCGGTTGTGGATTTTTTTTTCTAACAAAGCTTCTTCTCGTACAAACCATATTAACTCCAGGTACTTTAACTCCTTATTGCCTTCCCATGCTCTCAATTGTAACATCACAATAACTATGGGTTGAGCACCTCTTAATAACTGATGGATCCAGACCTCATCCACTGTCACAGGATCAATCCATTTCTTTAAGAGTATCTGATGCAGAATCTTGTCCAGCCGTCTCATATACTCTGACATCTTTTCACCTTTCAAATTTGTAAAGCAACTCAGCAGCTTTCTCTGTTCACCCGAAGACTTCTTGTAGAATATTTAAGTAGTCTAGAGCAGTGCAATCCTGTTGGCTAAGCTTTAAGTTGGCTTCTAAAGCAAGTCCCTTTAAACTTTCAGTAGTTCTCTGTTTCTTTTGTGCCCCTGGTATATCCCATTCATCCAGAGCTTGCATTGCCTGTTCAATCCATTCTTCAAAACTCTCCTCACTTACTGGCACTGGGAGGTTGTCTGAGAAGAATCTCAATCTGCGGTATCCAAATCCAGTGTAGGGAGGATCATTCCTTCGGCAGTTTAACACCAGATTTCCTATTGCTGTAATCAACTCTGGTCCTATGCTCATTACTGAGCCAAATGGAGAAGTACTTTGGGTTGAAGTAGCTTGGTTTGTGCTCTACGGATTGTCAATTTTTTCTATTTGGTTGAATTAACTGGGCTTCTATTTCCTCCATTAATCGCACATTTGTACTCTAAAACCATGCAGGAATACCCTTTTTTCTATTCCAGTAATACATAGACAAGAGCACTTTCTGTCTTCACTCTCATATCTACTATTAGCCCACGCTGTTCAGGTGTCAGTGCATTTATAACCTGATGGACTTGTTCTTCATTCCATGTGTCAGTGACGATATCCATCACCACACTAAGCTCTAATTTGCTACGATGGTCTCTGCACCATTCTGCTGCTGTCTCTGGATCCATGATGTTGACTGTGTTTATTGATAAGGCCATCAGTTTCTGAGGGATAACAGGGAAATCCCGGACGAGAAACCCCCAAGTGTAGCGCACCCCTTACAGAGCAGCATACAATAATACAGCAATGGGTCTCCCTGTGTTCCCTCTGTGCTGCACCTCAATAATAAATACACAGCACACAAGCATACCCTGAGAGGTTTTGAATTAATTTTACTATATATTGCAGTCTGAATAGCAATTTATCAACATAACATTTGTCTCTACACAGTATAACATTTCGACTGTGTATGAGGCACAATTATAATGGTAATTTCTTATCAACAGGATCTGTTCTAATATGTCTCCACTAACTGTGTGCGAACCTGTAACTGCAAGTATTCCAGAATCCTGCTGCACTCCTTACCGGGTATCAATGTCAGCGTGGGTGCTCGAGGTGACCGGGGATGGTGCCGTCAATACTTAAACTTGTTAAAGAAGTCACCAGCACACCATATTGAAGTGAAGAACATGTCTGTTTATTGATGTTTCATGTCAAAACAAATAACATTTCGGGGGCCACACAGGGTTCCCTTCATCAGGCTTGAAATGACTTATCAAAAACCTGTGTATTGCCATCCCATATAACAAAAAAGTAATCTATATACCTCATCCACACCTCTTCAAATGGTTAAGGGCAGATGAGTATTTATAGCACTTTTCCATGGAGACAACAAATAGGTTGGCGAATGAGGGTGCAGCCAAACTTCCCATGGCTGTACGTACCCCTGATCTGTTTATACTAGAGGTGCACCGAAATTAAAATTTCAAAACAAATTGAAACCAAAATTTTAAAAAATGTCAGGCCGAAACCGAAAATTGTTTTTTGTAACCTTTTCAAATTTTTTAAAATATTTTTTTTAAATAAACTTGTTTTTTTGATATATTTAAAAAAAAATAAGTTTATTGTCTGAACAAGTACAAAATACACGTATTGCAGAAAGTAGTATAGGGAGACAAAACATACAATTACACTCTTTACATTCTTGGAATATTCCCAGAGCCATGACTACCGCATAGGGTCTGTACCTTCAGGCCCCGACACCCCATAGGACAGGTGACTGCGATTACAATAGCAAGATTGTACAGTAGAGTATGTCCCTTGGCCATGTCAGGTATATAAAGTAAAGGTGAGTTTGTGTGTTCAGCAATAGTGCCGTACCAATTCTTGGTATCTGTGCAAGTATCGTGAGAAAAGATATGCGAGAGGAAGAGAGAACAGACAAAGAAAGGCAGAGTCATAGAAGTGCAGGATTCCCTTACGGGAACAAGTTTGAGGTTGTAGAGGAGGACAGAGGAAAGAGAGAGGAGTACGCGGACCGCTTCCCGCCCCTCCCCCCAGGAGAGAAATCCCCTAGGTCTGCTACAGGGAGCCAGTAAGATATCGTTCACTACGTCCCTCTACGTAGGGCGACTACTGGGGGACGGGAGTGGCCACAGGAGTAAGTGCTTGTGCGTCTCCAGACAGGAGAGCTGCATAGCGGTCGGAGTGCTGGAAGTAGATCCAAGCCCCCCAGGTGGACAAAAACTGCTTCTCCGTGTTCCTGAGGGTGGCCGTCAAGTCTTCCATGGCATATACCTCCCGCACTTTGGACAACTATAATGCAATCGACGGAGGGTGGTGTTGTTTCCACAACAGAGGGATGGATGCCCTGGCTGCGTCCAACAGGTGGCATGTGAACGAGCACCTGTAAGTGGAAGTGGGGTCCCCGACATATGTAAGAGGTATGCCGCCGGATTGTTTGTCAGATCCGCCATGGTCAGGTCCTGGATCACGGACAGTACCTGGTCCCAGAAGGGCCTCAACGCTCCACATGACAAAGATGTATGCAACATTGTGCCGCATCTGAGCAACAGCACCAGCACCTGTTGGATATGAGGGGTCTCATTTTATGCAAGAGCCAGGGAACTCTGTACCTACGGGACAGTATTTTGTATCCGAGTTCCTGCACTTTGCTGGCCATAGAGGACTTGACCGACATGGTGAGTATGGTGTGGGTCTGTTGTTCGGTGAAGGTCATCACTTATTCTTGTGCAAGTAAAAACACAGCGCTAAAGGTAAATTCCGTAAAAAAGGTAGGTGTAAAATATAAAATAATATATTGCCTTGTTCTGAAAGACAAATCAAAATATCTCATATGTGAATGGTAATAAAGTGACAAATTATCACAAATAACAAAATTCTCAAACCAATGAGTCAAACCGTTAATAAATAAAATTAACGAAAAAATGTTGTACAAATAAGGTGCAAATAATTCCTCCAAAATTCTGATTCGTGGTGTAGTTTAACAGATGACAAATAATTGCAAAGTGAGAGACTAATTTAGATATGAAATAAGGGTGAGTCTAATAACCAAATGATGAGTAAATCAAACGTACTCGATAGAACAAACTAAATGTGCAAACTAAATAAATAAAAATATATATAAAATTCAATTGAATCCAATCCCCCAAGCACACACAAATAAATATAAAGTCCTTTTAAATTCCTTTTAAATTCGATCTTCCAATCAACCGTCCCCCAGGTAATCGGTACTCACCAGAGTCAGTGAGTATATGTAATATAATCACTCAGGAGCAGAAGGCTTCTAATCTCCCCGTTCCGATTCCCTCAAAAAAACACCCGCCAGCAGATCGAGCACTTTCCAGCGCTTGTCCCTTGCAGTCTCCGTGGAGGTCCCGGCTCTCTGTTAAAAGCAGGTGCCGGCTCCTCTCATCCGTGGGCAACAGTGATATTGTACGGTCCCAATCAGTGTTTTGTTTAGGGTAATAGGAGAGAAAAAACAACCCTCATGGCGCGGTACATCCAACAATGAATATTTATTAAAAAATAGCAACTTACATTAAAATTTTCAGAACATCGGCCGGTCACATAGAAAAACCAGGATAACGAGCTTTCGCATGAAAGCCACTAGCACAGTGCTTACTAGACAATTAAAAGATCTGCCCCTTTCGTCAATGAAACGTTTCCAAATAATAAGATATCTATTGGTGTTAATAAAAATATGGTCCTCCTCCCATTTTGCCATATATAAGTTGGCCATACTTGGTGCAAACTTTGACCCCATTGCCACACCCTTTTCTTGTAAATAGAAAGTACTATTATACCAAAAATATTTTCTTTTCATACAAAAATCCAGGCAGTCTAAAATAAATTTCGAAAAATATTTTAGACTGCCTGGATTTTTGTATGAAAAGAAATTAAAAGTTTTTTGCCATTTTTTCACTGGGACATTATTCACTTATACACATATATATACCTTGAGGAGGTAATGTATTGAGCTATATTATGTATATGAATATCATGTAGGTGTTTTAGTGATTCTTGTAAATTGGTGTATGTGTAAAGATCGAATAATTTAATAAACAGAATTGGGGGAAAAAAACCCAAAAACAATTATAAATATATATATATACCTTGAGGAGGTAATTAGTCCCCCAATTTGGTGGGTATATATATACCTTCAGAACAAGGCAATATATTATTTTATATTTTACACCTACCTTTTTTACGGAATTTACCTTTAGCGCTGTGTTTTTACTTGCACATCTTATTTTATCAATTCATAGCAGCTTTAGGATTAATTTTTTAACTTTTTAGCCTTATCCTTCCAAGAGCGCAGATTCTCTTATTTAAACCATCACTTATTCTTGTCCCCCACCGTTTTACAAAGGACGGGACCGTATCCGTAGGAGGTATGTTGATCAGGTTATAAATGGTGGAAATGTTGTGTCGTGAGGGCAGGGAGCCTGTGCACATCTCTTCGTATATCGTAAGGTGTCTGTCTAGCTCCTGGGAGTCAGGGATTGCCCTAAAAGTGCCGGAGCTGCATGGCGCTCCAGGGGCAAGTGGGGGGTCAATTAGATATTGTAGAGCTTCAGCAGTCAGCCACACAGAGTTAGCCTGAAAGTCTCTCACTCTATACTTGTCCGCCCTTACAAGGCGTGCGAGTCGAGCATTTTCCACACCCGGGGCGAAGTCGGGATCCCCTATGGCAGGTGTCAATGGTGAGGGAGCAGGGGCCAATGAAGTGATGCGCATTACCGTGCGAGCGGTATGGATGGTGGAGACGATCAGTGGGTGTTCCTTTACTGCTGACGGTAGTGGGGAGGAAAGCCACGGGAGCCCTTCTATCGGGAGCTAGTGTATGGGGCTCTCTAAGGAGATCCATATCTTGTGATCACGGTGGACGTGCCAGTCCAGGATCCTGTTAAGGTGAACCACTTTATAGTAAGAGTGGAAGTCAGGCAATCCCACCCCTCTCCTGCCCCTTGGAAGGGTTAGGGTTTTCCTACTCCGTCGTGGGTGGGATCCAGACCAAACAAAGGACATTACTGCCCTCTGAAGGTGCTGAAAAAAGCTGGGTGGGAGATAGATCAGTAGAGCCTGAAACAAGTACAGAACCCGGGGCAATACGTTCATCTTTATTGCAGCACATCTACCAAACCACGAGATGGTGAGTGAAGACCATTGTTTAAGATCTGTGAGGAGTTAAGGCAGGAACGGTCTTTCCTGAACCCGTGCTGATTGTCATTAACTATCCCGTTTTCCTGAACAAATTCTACCAAATTCTACTAGCAAAGAGTTCCGTGAGCAAAGGGACAAAGTTGGCCGAGAATATGTCTGGAACGTCTGTAGTGATTTTAGTCCCCAGATATTTGAGGTGATCGTTAACCCACGTGAACGGAAAATCTGCTCTAAGGCGTGAAAGTATCTGGGTCGGTAGAGTAATATTCAGAGCTGAGGATTTTGAGATATTCACTTTGAAATCAGAGAACGGTTCCTGAATAAGAGCGAAGATTAGGGGCGAGAGCGGGCAACCCTGACGAGTGCCATTAGATAGTAAGAAGTCTGTGGATCTAGTCTCATTCACCCGTACGGCTGCAGATGGTGACAAGTAGAGGGCAGAAATCCATTTAAGCATATTGATACCCAGACCGATATGTTGCAATACTGCATGCATAAAACCCAGCGGACCCTGTCAAACGCTTTCTCAGCGTCTGTGGAAAGCAGTACTAAGGGTGCCCTACGTGAGTTAGCTAGGTGAATGACATTGAGGACCCTGGATGTGTTGTTCTCGCTTCCCTAAACGAGATAAAGCCCACTTGGTCTTGATGGATGAGCTGGGGCATATGGGGGAGCAACCGATTAGCTATGATCTTAGGTTTTTTTTTAGGTCTACATTCAACAATGCAATCGGGCGATAATTTCCACAAATCATGGGATCACGGTCCCCCTTGGGGATAAGGGTGATCCACGCTCGTAACATGTCTTTAGGGATTGGGGAGTCTTGTAAGATAGAGTTATACGCCGCGAGGAAGTGAGTAGAGAGTTGGGAGACAAACAGCTTATAGTAAGCAGCCGTGAAACCGTCGGGGCCTGGGGCCTTTCCTGGTTTGGTAGTTTTGATCGCAAGTTGCAATTCCAATAAGAAAATAGGGGCCTCCATCAGGTCCCCATCCTCGGTGGATAGAACAGGCATATCAGAACCACCAACATAAGACCGGTCCTCGGGTGGATTCGGAATGGGCCTGCCCAGCTCCCGGGGGATGCAAGTTGTAAAGACTATCATAGAAGGCCCGAAATTCTTCCGCTATCTCTGCAGAGGATGTCAATGTCTGTCCAGTACGCGTTACAATTTGGGAAATAAAGGTCCTGCCTTGCGCACACCTCAAGGCCCTTGCTAGCATCTTCCCAAGTTTGTTAGAAAACTCGTAGAACATTCTTCTACCATTCCTCATGCGTCTTTTGACCTTAGTGAACAGCAGTTCCTTTATTTCCATTCAGACCGCGCGGAGCTCAGCCTGAGCGGCCAGAGCCAGTGACCGTTTATGTGCGGCTTCCAGGGAATGGAGATGGCTAAACAGGTGAGCTAGGTGTTTTGCCCCCTCGCGTTTCTTGCGGGCCTCATGTTTCACTAGAATGCCTCTAACAACACACTTGTGGGCCTCCCAGGTGACCATAGGTGAGGGGGAAGAGGGAACATTACTAGCAAAGAAGGAGGACAGTTCCGCCTCCAGTTCTGTCGTGACTTGGATATCTTGCAGCAACGATTCGTTTAGACGCCACATATAGCATGGAGAGACAGGTGCTGTCAAGGATAGAGACGTGTATGGGGGCATGGTCAGATAAAAGAATACTGTCAATTGTAGCCGAGCGCACGTGGGGTAGTACCTTATGCTCGACAAAAAAGTAATCTATCCTGGAATAGGTTTGGTGGACTTGCGAGAAAAAGGTGTAATCCCTGTCCCGTGGGTGCATAAACCTCCAGGTGTCCGTCAAGTGTAGGAGATGGAGCTCGGACTTCAATTTTTTCAAATATGAATAGGCCAGATGGGAAGTGCCCCTAGAGACATCCACCCGTGGGTCCATTGCAAAATTGAAGTCAACCTCCGAGTACCAGAATGCCGTCCGAGAATTCCAAGAGGACCTGGACCAGAGTGCGGATGAACCCCAATTGATCTGCGTTTGGGAAGTACTCGTTAGCTAGGGTCACTGACACACCACCTATTGCTCCCTTCAGGAGCAAGAACCTCCCATTAGGGTCCACGTACTGATCGGTATAAGCCCATGGGACGGCCTTAGCAATAAGAGTAGATACACCCTCGGTCTTTGAGACTAGAGAGGGGCAGTGATATACAGAGGGATAATCCCTATTGCCCAACCTGGGGATCTGATCTTTTTTGAAATGTGTTTCCTGAACGAACACAATTTGGGATCTAGCCTTCCTCAAGTCCGCCAGCAGTCTGGATCGCTTTTCGGGGATATTTAACCCCTTTGCATTCAGGGACGTGAAAACTATGTCTGCCATTATAGCAGGGGGAGGCACGGGGAGCAGCCCAGGTGGGAAGAGAGGGAGAGGGGCTGAAAGAGCCAGAAGAAGTGAAGCAAGAGCGAATTAGACCGTAGCAAGGTAAAAGTGGAGCGAAGAGAAAGAGCAGGAGCAGGCAAGAGAAGAATAGCAGGTATAGTAGCAATGCACCAGTTGGTGATTGCAACCCGACCGGACTACCGGTAAGGGTAAGGTCAACACATGTATCCTCCCGTTGCAAAATGCACGGGGTAGCCCTATGTGGGGGTAGGTCAGAAAACAGTGCGAGTACAAAGGATGACAATCCAAATAACAGTGCAAACAAAACAACTTCGATAAGAAAGGAGATGCATGACCCCCTTTCCGGTGTGGTGTGGCACGGTGGATGGCACCGAATTCAGCTTTTACGACCCATAGTAACCAAGCTTGCGGCT
>NW_017307183.1:229972-254175 GCF_000935625.1 Nanorana parkeri
CCAGCAATATATGGACCCCTCAGGTTAACATCGCTATGTGTGCTAAAACAACTTAAATCTTATAAACCCAGCCCCTAAAAACAGTAACTCAGGCTATTGTAAAACTGTACAAAACATTGACAACGTGCAGGAGGGGTAAACAAGATACCTGGAAGTGCGTGAGGCTTGGGCATGGCATGGCACATCGTGGCAGTTCACTTTGGGCTAGAACGCCTTACTGTTAGAGCGCAGACCTTAAGGTTCATGACCCGTCGGCAGGTACAGAGGACGAACACAGGGAGTAGCGGCGCCTGCTCCTGGAAGGGTGAGCTGCTCGTTGACTACGGGGAGCTATGTCCACGGTACCCGTAGGAAAGTCCTGCCAGTCTGGGAGGTCAATCGGAGCGATATCCAGCCAGTTGAATAGGCCAGGCATTTGAGATGGCGAATGAAGGGCAAAGGTACGATCCCGGTGTTGTATGAGAACGTGGAAAGGGTGCCCCCACCTGTATGTGGCACCTGCGGTGCAGAGCCCATCCAGGAGTGGCTTCAGCATCCTGCGCATCCTCAGGGTGTGACGGGAAAGGTCTGGCATTACCTTAATAGCAGCTCCATCAAAGTCCAGGGGACCTTTAATCCAAGCCTTCCTCATAATCTCCTCTTTGATTGAAAAAAAGTGGACTCTGCAGAGCATGTCCCTGGGTATATCCGAGGCCGGCGGCCTAAACGATTGGACTCTGAGTACACGGTCCAGTTCCATATTCTCGCCTGGCGGTTTGTCAATGTACATATTGAGTATGGCTGAGACAGTGGAGCGCAGCTCAGGGCCTGTGGTCGCCTCAGAATTGCCCTTCAGCCTAACATTGTTGCGGCAATTGCTGTTCTCAGCGTCGTCCTGTAGTAGGAACATGGTCATCAGGCGTTGCTGGGAGGCTAGGTGGGCAGCTTCCAGGGGGGACATCCGAGCCCCCAGGTCAGAAGTGGAGGCCTCCACAGAGGTGACTCTGCCATCAAGGGAAATAACTTGCTGCTTGATCTCGTGCACCTGTCTTTAGAGCCTGCACTATCTTTACTGCCATGTCCTCCAGATCAGATTTAGTGGTGAGCTGGGGAAGAATGGACCGCCACGTGCTGTCCCCGTCTGCACTGCTTGCAACTGCAATGGCTGATAGTCCCGATCTCATGGGAAATTCAGCCTGCGGCATCCTGGGGGTCTGGATCGGAGACAGCTTACGATCCGCCCGCTGGGTATTTTTTTTATATTTTATTTTTATATATTTTTTAATTAAATATTTACAAATTTTTAGCAGGGGGCTCTGGGGAAATATTGGGGGTCTAAACTGATCCCTGATATTTCCCTTTTAAAAGAGATTGAGAAGACAGAGTTATAAATGAACCGGAAGCCTCTATACTGAGTGTTCCTGTTCATTCATAACTTGCGAAGATAGTATGTTTACCATGCTCGTATGTTTACCATGTCCGCAATCATGAATTAAATTTCATATTTACCTGACCTGATAGCCTTCTGGGTTGTACGTTCTCATTTGTCAGACCTTACCCATGGTTTCATACACTGCACTGATGATGGCCAACAAGACTTAAACAGCTGTATGCAGCTTGGAATGCAGCTTGGAACAAATGGTTTTATAATATTAGGCTGTATCTGTTCTATACACCAGTAGTTCTAGATGCTCAGTTAGCCATAGAGTGAAAAGGAATGATTTGCATAAATAGTTTTTAAAACCACTTTTAAAATATTACCATACAAGAATACTTGTGTTCAGATAATATGTATATCTATAAAAACTGAAAGTCTATATGTTCTTTTTAATAGCAGCATACAGAAACTAGTGGTACAGAGTAACATATTGCAGAAAATCATAAATCAGCTTTTCACTTCTCTGCCCACCATGCAGATAAAGCTGAGCTTTGGTTGTTATGCTTTGATGCATCCCATTTGGCTGTAATTGTGTATGTACTAAACTTATTTTCAAAAATGCACTTTTTGTTTTTTATTGACCATGGCATTTAACATTTTTTTTTTAGATCTGTTCAAGGCTTTAAACAGAGTTTAGTTGCAGAGGATTCATCAATGTCAAGTTATACAGATAAAGTGTTTTCAGGCTGGGATTTCTGCATAAAGGATAAGAAGGTCATAAAGCTTAAACAAAAGAGTATCCTGTATGAGCTGAAGGTAGGTATGCCTATCAAAAGAGGACTCCAGCCAGAATATTAGTTTGGCTTGAATTGAATTTTCAGCTGTTAAAGTCTTTTTACTGTCTTTTTGCTGCTGTTTTCTTAACCCCTGTGCCTGCATACTAGCTCATAAATAGCAAAGCAAAGTGATAAAAAACAGAAGTAAACAAAAAATTCCATAAAATATTTTTTAAACAATGGCAACATCTTTCTGAGCTACTAGAGAAAATTATTTTTCACGGATCACAGTGCTGCCTGCAAGACCTTTGGTGCAAAGCAAGCAGCGGCCATTCCAACCGAATGAGGGATTTTTGCTTCAAGGCTTCCCTTTAAAAAAAAAAGTGGGCTTTTGTTTGAAGGGGGGTGTAGAATGTGCTCTGCTTTGGGGTGCCCTAAATTAATGATGAGCAACTGAATCTTAAATAAGTGTTGGGTTTATTTACAAACAGGGATATACATACATTCTAATTACAATTAAGGGAAATGGAGAGGGGATTTGGAGTGGGTCAGTAGGGATAGGAATAGAGGTTATGATCCTTCAGTTAGCAACCACATTCTCGCTCTCAGTCACACATGCCATGGGTTTTTCTCTGTGCTCAGAACACCTCTCCAGCAGGTCTCAGCGAATCATATTCTTGATTGTAGTGTCCAGTCTTGTCCAGGAGATCACAAAGGTCACCATTGTTCCTACTTGTGAGCTGGGTTTGTGGTTATGATCACGCAGGAAGAAGGTTCCATCATATGTCCCTGCCTCCATCCCAGCATGTGTGCTGCATTACTGACATAGGTATGGGCAGTGAATATGGGCAGGGGGTAGGACTCGTCCCAGGAGATAAGACAGTCCAGCAAATCTTCATTCATCAGCGTCCCTGCCCCAAGAACCCTTTGATGGTCTTAATTTGCATATCGTACACCCACATGCTGATTCAGTTCAGGATATCAAGGAACATTGATATCAATGTTAATTTTGTCGGTTACAACAGGGTGTATTTTGGGGTTCGCATTGGGGGTTTATTGGTTTTTATTTTATGTTGATAGGGCTTTTTTCTAAAGTTTGGGGTGCTCAAAATGCAGCATTAATTTGTCACTGGGGGGACAAAATGCCATTTTGGCATTGGTATATCTCCACCATGACAGTGCCCTGCTTCCCATGCCTTTTGTTTGACAGTAGCTTGCTTATTACCCTACAAATGGCCCAAATTGAATAACAAGATCTAAACACCTCCCGTAGACTTTCGTGGGGTTAACCCCAAAGGTCACAATAGCTTGCTTATTACCCTACAAATGGCCCAAATTGAATAACAAGATCTAAACACCTCCCGTAGACTTTCGTAGGGTTAACCCCAAAGGTCAGTAACGTCAAACTTAAAGCAAAATTCACAAAACAGTGTGCAAACTAAGCCAAGGCAGATTCAATCATCCCTATCTACCCTTCAGAATTTGGTAACGGTAAGGACCAAAGACAAAACCAGATAGTAACCCTACAGACCTAGGAAGCAGAAGCTCAAAAAGTGCTCACCGCCTTAGTAGAACTGTTCTGCTTTCACTGTCCTGTCACAGGGTGGGGTTGGAGAGGAGACCTGTAAATGTTACTAAGCTGCAGTAGAGAAAAATCAGGACTTCTCCCCTTCCAGACAGGGCTGTGTAAGTCTCAGAACTGGAGGGGCAGAAATACGAATCATTTGGCAGGTAAAACAGCTACCTTATATGTGTTTTATCTATGAATTTAGCTGTTCTCCTGAAGTTCAGCTTCAATGTGGAAAGTGGACACAACCATAGAAAAGTAGAAGAGTCTAGGTCTCAAAACAACCTTATTTATGTGAAGAGTAAGAAAAGGCTGTTTACAAGATAGGGGAGTCAGTTCTAAGACTCTCCTAGACAATGATGACAATTGAATAAGGTATACACGGGGAGATCTTTCTATGAACGTTCGTACAAAAAATAGAGTCAGAGTGTTCGATACTGGCATCAGAAACTTTCTGATTGACATTCGAAATGTTGTTTAATTTTCGCTTTTATTTAACATTCTATTTTGGAATGAATGGAGTTTCCAAACAAAAAAACACATTGACTGTTAGAAATTCATGCGGTCAAGAACATTTTTCCAACATGCTCCTTCGAACATTGTCATTTTCATCTGTCAATTGCTAATTTATATTCGAGCAAACCTTCCTTGAGGAATACTGAACTAAGTTTTACTTGCTTAGCAGAACATTACATGTACAGTATTTATACAGGAATACAGCATTATCAGGAAACATATTTAAAGATAGAACTTCCTGTATATATCATAGCATAAGCATAGAGACTAACATAGCACTACAGCGCCATCTAGTGCTCAAAATACATAGTTACAGTATATGCTGTTGTATTTCCAACACCCCTTCTAAACAGCATATGCGTTGCTATATGGCGTTAAGCTGCTCTTGAAGGAAACTTTTACAATCCTTTGGCAATAGCTTGGTGAGTGCGTCCGCAGTCATTTCTTCTGATGAGCAATATTGCATCTCGATAATAGCTTGCTCTTGAGTGTCCCTTAGCAGATGATACTTCACATCAATGTGCTTGATTCTAGAGTTGACCCTGTCTGATTGTGTCAGCTTTATAGATCCCTGGTTATCTTCAAAGACTGGGATGGGATGGGGTCTGACATGTCTACGTCCATGTCCATTAAAAGCTGGCGAATTCATATTGCTTCTTGACAAGCGTGTGCTGCTGCTATGTATACAGCTTCAGTTGAAGAAAGTATTGTATGCTTTTGGCTAGACCAAGTTATGGTTCCTTCCCCGTATTGGAAGATGTAACCACTTGTGGATTTGTGCAGTCTCCAGCCCAATCAGCATCCGCATATCCAACTAGTTTTGAATTGGATGTTTCTGGTAGTCGTAGCTTCAGCCAAATTGTTCCTTTTAAGTACTGTATTACCCTCTTTACTGCATTCGTCACGATGACAGGGTGCTGCGACTGTTCTAGCGAGTATGCCCACTGATGCCACTATGTCTGGTCTTGTCACACTGGCAATGTATAATAGCTTTCTGATTGCTCTGCGGTACATGTCATTGTTAAGTACCAAGTTTTCTGCTTCCTTGCTCTTTTGGTAGCCTGGTTCCATAGGTGTTTTTACTTCCTTTGCATCTTGCATGTGGAATTGTTCCAAAATTTCTGCAATTTTCTGACTTGAGACTCCTCCCAACTCTGAATTGAGAAGATAGTACCCATCTTCTTCTCTCTCTATTTGAATTCTCAGATAGTGACTGTTGTTTCCTAGCTCTTTAATTTCAAAGTTTTGTTTTAGTTTGTAAACTATTTGACTATAATCCCCTTCTTGTTCAAAGCAGGTTATAATGTCATCAACGTAAATTAGGATATCTATCTGTCTTCTTGATTCCTGGAATAAAGACATGAGAAATTCACTTTCTCATTCCACGTTCTTGCAGATTGCTTGAGTCCGTAGATTCTTTCATGATGTTTACACATGAGCTTGTGTCCTTGTTTGAATCCTGGTGGTTGCTACATGTAGAGATCTTCCTTAATGTCTCCATATAGGAAAGCATTTTTTACATCTAGGCGGTTCACTTGCATGCCCTTTCTGGCTGCAATGCTAAGGAGTGTTCTGATGGTGGAGTGTTTTACGATGGGAGCGAATGTTTCATCGTAGTCTTCTCTGAATTTCTGGGAGTATTCCTTGGCAACTAATCTGGCCTTGTAGTTGTGGATATTTCCTTCTGCACCTTAAAAGCCTATTTGCTTCCTATAGTACTGCGATCAGGGGGAAGCTCAGTGAGTGTCCAGGTTTTATTTTCTTGGAGTGATTTTATTTCTTTTCTGTTGCCTTTCTCCATTGATTGGCTTCACATTTTGGTAATTTTTCTATTTCTTCAAATGATGTTGGTTCGAGTATGCTATGTGTCTTAGCAGTATATGACAGCTTGCAGGGTGGTATTCCCTTTGTTGCTTGAGTGGATCTTCTAATTTCAGGTTGTTCAGCAGAATTTAACATGGAATTTGACTTATCCATTGTGAGTTCTACCTCTTGTTCTGATTCCTGTGCAGCTTCACTTTGCTCAGCTTC
This sequence comes from Nanorana parkeri, assembly GCF_000935625.1. Taxonomy (NCBI): domain Eukaryota; kingdom Metazoa; phylum Chordata; class Amphibia; order Anura; family Dicroglossidae; genus Nanorana; species Nanorana parkeri. The sequence continues at coordinate 236,220 of NW_017307183.1, forward strand.
CTTTGCTGGTTCACTTGGCGAATTCACTTAACAACTTCCCGGAATCATTGTTTCTGGTGATTGGTTCTCATCTAAATAAATCCTGCGGCTTATTGTCACTTTGTCAGTCTTTGGCTGGAGGATTCTATATCCCTTTCTTTGTTCAGTATAGCCCAGCAGAATACCTTCTATGGCTGTGTTCTCCAATTCGGATTGCTTTTCCTTGAAGATATATGCGGTGTAAGATGTGAATGTGCACTATATACAGTGCTGAGTAAATTGTCGGCTCTACATAAACATTCTAATGTGCCCTAGGCTAGGCTTCGATCCATGCTACATTTCAAATGGGGTGCTTTCAATGGCTTTTGGTGTTAGTCTGTTCTGTAGGTATTTTGCAGGCATGACTGCTTCTCCCCAGTACTTCTTAGGTTGGTTGGCGTCTGACAGCATGGATCTGGCCATTGTGTGCGATTTTTCCGTTCTGATATACCATTTTGTTCAGGAGTGTATAGTGTGGTGGTCTGGTATAATATACCTTGCTTCTTCAGATATGATTCCACTTCCTTAACCGCTTGCCGTCCGCCCGTTGTGAAAAAACGGACGGACAGCAGACTCACATGGGCGGGTTGCCGTAATTTAGACGGCTTTTTTTTTCCTGCGCGCTCACGGGCAGAGAAAACCCGCCCGTTCTTTACAGCCGTTACTGGCTGTTTGACATACAACTGATCGGCGACTCTATAGCCACCGATCGCTTGTATGTTGTGTTTCGCTTCCGCCCCCTTGAGTGCCGCCGCAGCCATGAGTGCCACCCCCTCCTGAACCCTCACCTTCAAGCCCGGGATCCACTAGCCCATCTGTGGCCCGGGACCGGCTCTTAGGGGTCTTCGAGACCCCTAATGTCTCCATTAAGAGGACCTGTCAGTGTGCCTTTGCTATTATATAGGTGGATTGTTATCCCCCTATGTGATAGCAATAACAATAAGTGTAAAAAAAAAAAAAAGTAAAACCCTCACGTTTACGCACATATAAACGTAAATATGCGTTCGAAGCGCCAGCGTGCGAAAATGACAATTGCGCTACACATGTTACATATTGTCGCGAACGTCGGAGTGAGAGCAATACGTTTAGGGCCATCAATCACTGATAACACTAAACTAATGAGTGGTAAAAGCTTTTAAAGCGTCGCCTATGGCCAATGTTGGGTATTGTAGTTTTTTGAGGTTTCGCACGCGTGCAATTCTAAGGCTCCAATTTTAAGGCTCGACATGTTTGGTGTGTATTTACCCGGCGTGACCCCGTCTTTTATATTTTACCAAAAAATTGGGTAATAATAAATATTTTATCATTTAGTATAGGGGAAACAGTTTTTGTTTTTTAATTCAGTAATTGTTCCATAATATAGTAAAAAATTAAAACCCCAGTGGTGATTAAAGACCACCAAAAGAAAGCTCTATGTGTCCCTAAAATTTTTTATAAAATTAATTTCAGTACAGCGTTGCATGACGGAATAAATTTCAGTCAAAAATACCGCAGCGCTGAATACTGAAAAATGGCCTGGACAGGAAGGGGGTTTCACACCGTGGACTTACTTCAAGTGGTTAATGATGTATTCCCTTCAGTTGTCAGTGTGTATAATTCCTGGTTTGCGTTGAAATTTGTTAGTGGACATGGCTACAAACTCTTGAAGTTTTTCTGATGTTTCATTCTTGTGCTTCAACAGATAAGTTGTTGTGTACCTGGAACAATCATCTATGAAAGTCAATAGATATCCGTTTCACCTGATGTGGGAGTTATAATTCGTCCGCACATGTTACTATGTATAAGTTCCAAGAGATGGGTGTTTTTTCTTTGAGTGGCCTGTGGAAATGGGGTACGTGTGGCCTTTGCTTACATACAGCATTTGTATGTCATGAGCATTTGGCAGGGCTACTTCTTCTGGTTATATCTTCTGATGAGCCTCCTTTTATAAAATATTTTATGGCTTCTGGGCTTTGGTGCCCTAGTCATCTGTGCCATAGATGGATACATTTGTTGTGTGGATTATGAGTGGCTGTCTTGACTCGTCTGCAGTGATGAGACTGTACAGGTGTTCATCAAATTTTCCTTTTCCGAGGATTTGAGACTGTTATTAGCAAAAGTTTTCACTGATAGAAGCCTTCCTTCTAGGTCTGGAACATACAGTACATTTTTCATGAGGATACTCTGCTTGTCCCCTGAAGGTGTTATGCACTTCAAGAATCCTTGAATCTTACCTTCTTCAGTAATACGTTTCCCATTTTCTCGGGAAAATGTGTCCTTTGCACTGAAATCAAGTTCTGTGAAGAATGTCTCATCGCTAGTCATGTGGCTTGTTGCGCCTGAGTCAATACACCATCCGTGTGGTAAACTGTTAGTCACTTTAAAGGTAGTGCTCCATGATGTGCCTGCAGTTTACTTTGTGGCTGCCTCAGCTCTTTCTTTTGTAGGTGCCTCTCACGTTCTCTGCTCGCCTTTCCAGATTGAACAGTCCTTTTTCAGGTGACCAGTCTTTTGCAGTGAAAACACGCTCTGCATTCTTTGTATTGCTTTGTGCTCTCATGCACCTTAAGGGCTTTCTCATTTTCTTCATTGTGCATGTTTTCTTTCCTTCTGTCATAGTCATTGATTCATTGTCCTTTGGTGTGTTCTAGTGTTAGTTCCTGCTCAGGTCTGGCTTCTAGAGGCTTAATAAGAGCACTATATGACTCTGGAAGACTGCATAGCAGTAATGCCACCACGTGGTTATTTTTAATTTCCTCTCCAATTGCACGTAATTGTTCTACGATTTCCAGCATGGCATTCACATGTTCACGCATTTCCTGGCATTTTTCTAGCCTCTACTTATATAGCTTGCATTGCAGATATAGTTTACTGTTTAGCTGTATTTTCTTTTCTTATGTGGATAAGTCTTCCACTAGCAGACGTTTAATTGCTTTTGCTTGCCTGTTCTTCATGTCCCCTTCTTCCGTGGGTCCATTAGTTCATCTGTCTGTACTCAAATCTGCCACAAGTCGTCTTTGCTTAGCAGCATTTCAAGCTTGAACTTCCATAGATGGTAATTGGTATTGTTGAGCTTTGTGATTACAAACTTCATATCTGAACTACTTGCCATCTTTCTGTAGCTTGGATGCGACTAGCAGTGTTCTGTTTAGTGTCTGGGCCCTGTTGGTTATGTGTTTAGGTGAAGCACTGAGGTCTTGAGGAATGCTAAATTAAGTTTTACATGCTTAGCAGGACATTACATGTATGTATACAGGAATACAGCATTATCAAGAAACATACACTATATTGCCAAAGTATTGGGACACCCCTCCAAATCATTGGATTCAGGTGTTCCATGAAATGTCCTTGCTACTAAATATTCCAGGGCCAACTGTTAGTGGTATTATAACAAAGTGGAAGCAACTGGCAACAACAGCAACTCAGCCACGAAGGGGTAGGACACGTAAAATGACAGAGCGGGGTCAGTGCATGCTGAAGTGCATAGTGTGCAGAAGTCGCCAACTGTCTGCAGAGTCAATAGCTTCCGACCTCCAAACTTTGTGTGGCCATTAGATTGGCACAACAACAGTGCGTAGAGAGCTTCATGGAATGGGTTTCCATGGCCGAGCAGCTGCATCCAAGCCTTACATCACCAAGTGCAATGCAAAGCTTCGAATGCAGTGGTGCAAAGCACGCCGCCACTGGACTCTGGAGAAGTGGAGATGTGTTCTCTGGAGTGACAAATCACGCTTCTCTGTCTGGCAATTCAATGGACGTGTCTGGGTTTGGCGGTTGCCAGGAGATCGGTACTTGCCTGACTACATTGTGCCAAGTGTAAAGTTTGGTGGAGGGGGATTATGGTGTGGGGTTGTTTTTCAGGGGTTGGGTTTGGCCCCTTAGTTCCAGAGAAGGGAACTCTTAAGGCATCAGCATACCAAGACATTTTGGACAATTTCATGCTCCCAACTTTGTGGGAACAGTTTGGGGATGGCCCCTTCCTGTTCCAACATGACTGCGCAGCAGTGCACAAAGCAGAGTCCATAAAGACATGGATGAGCAAGTTTGGGGTGGATGAACTTGACTGGCCTGAACAGAGTCCTGACCTCAACCCGATAGAACACCTTTGGGATGAATGAAAGCGGAGATTGCGACTCAACTCAATATTGAACCCTACGGACTAAGACTGGGATGCCATTAAACGTTCATGTGCGTGTAAAGGCAGGCGTCCCAATACTTTTGGCAATATAGTGTATATACAGATGGAACTTCCTGTATATATCATAGTTAAAACATGCATAAGCATAGAGACTAACATTGCACTACAGCGCCATCTAGTGCTAAAAGTCATAGTTACAGTATATGCTGGTGTATTTCCTACAATTTTAGCCATGTGCACCCTACTTAACCACTTCAAATGGGTTCACGTAAATACACGTCCTCCCCCTGAAGCGGTTATACCAAGAACACAGCCCTGTTCTTAAAATGGTACCAAGAACCAACCTGTTAACCAACTACAAGAAACGTCTTACCTCTGTGCTTGCCAACAAGGGTTTCTCCACCCAAAAAAAAAGTCATGTTTTGCTTGGGGATCAAATACTTATTTTACTCACTGAACTGCAACTCAATTTATAACATTTGTATCATGTGTTTTTTTCTGGATTTTTGGTTGATATTTTGTCTCTATCATTTAAAATACACCTATGATAAAAATTATAGACCTTTCTTTTCTTTATAAGTGGACAACCTTACAAAATCTGCGGGGGCGCAAATAATTATTTTCCACACTGTATGTATGTATATGTTTGAGGCTAACTTGTTGCTGTATTTGTGGGAGGAGCCCCACACATTTAAATCCCTGTTTCCCCTACTCACCTGTCGTTAAGCTCGTGACGTTCTGTGGCTCCGTACTGACTTCCGTCGCCGCTGGCTCACCTCAGATGTGGCTTCCTCCTGTCTCGTAGCGCTGTTCGGCTCCTGTCGAGTCTTCTATGTTCAGCTGTCTTGGGTCCCCAACTCGACGGCTCCTTAGGCTGTGTTAGGCCACTGTTCGGCTGCTCGTTCTCTACCATGAGCGGGAAATTCTAAAATCTCAACTTTGGTCCGGTTTGTGAGTATGTGGTTTGTGTTTACCGTTTGCTCATTCAGTTACGCTTGTCTTTTCACGTACTGTATATGTTCACCCGGCCTCACAGTCTTTAATACGTTACGTTGTCTTTCATGTCCATGTTTTTCTATGTGAATGTGTCTCATGCTAAAAAGTAAAAAAATAGAATGTAAATGTGTATGTATATATAGTGTATATATGTGTTTGTATGTATGTGTATGTAGCTGTATGTGTATACGTATGTATGTAAGGTGTGTTTTGTATGTGTATATATCCAAATAAATGCACTGTATTTGTGTGCATGTGTACATATGTGTGTATGTGCGTGCACATATATGTAATAAATATAAATAAATAAAAAATAAGTATGGTCTAAGAGCGCATGTTGGTAGAGGGCGTTATCTGGCTAACTTCACGCATTGGGATTTCTCGTGCTTCCCTCTACTCGCAGGTTGAGTGTCTTGTTTGTGGGTCACATTGATTCCCCGTGGGAAATTCTGCTTCTCCATTCTCGTCAGGTGTGTGAAACCCGGTTAGGGGTTTCCATCACGTTACGGTTAGGGCACGATCGCACTGCGTTAGTGCGTCACACCACGCTACTTCACATACACTAGGCTCTGTAGGGTTCATTTCTGTTACGGAGATTTGATTTGTTATTGCTTGACACATAAGTTAGCAGACGCATTTGCATTCACATAGACTTACACCGGTCTGGGGTCGGGGGAGCTCTGAGTGGTTTTTAGATCTTCTTTGTTGGTCACTTCCTTTCTAGTGTCCCCCACTCATACGTCATACGTTGCCTGTTCTACACACCTATACCTGGCCATTGGATGGACGTAGGTCTGGTCCTGGAGTAATTGCCTGCTGCGTCTCAGGCGCTCAAAAAAAAAAAGGGAATATAGATATAATTCATGCTTGGTTGGTTTCCGTACTCCCAGGTGTGTTCCTTATGTCAAAGTTTAGACACATCCGACACGGGCCTCATTCCGCCCCACGTCTATGTTTTTTGTACGTTTGTTTTACGGACATTGTCTGTCAGTTGTCATTTCAGCCGTACTAAATGTTGCGAGCTTCTGACATCGATGGGTGAATCTACATTCCACCATCTCCGGTCTGGGTGTCTGCACACAGCAGTGTTCCATCCCTTCACTCATGGACTATTCTCAGACTGACGGCTGAACTCCAACGTAGGGGGATACCTTTTTTCCTGGTGACGGCCCGGAAAGCTGAACTGTTCCGCTTATTGTTTCCTAGCTCCATTGCTTCCAGGGCTAATAGTCTATGGCTACTTCCCTGACGCAAATTCACACTTTGCTGAATTCTCTTAATTCCTCTAGTCAGAGTCTTCGGCGTAGGATGGAGTCTGTGGTGGGGAACATCTTCAGCTCTGAGGCCTTATATTAGGAGGAATATCCTCGAGGGGAAAGATGTGAATCTGGCCTCCCTACTTTTGGCGTCTCGTAATCTGGCAGTAAAGAAATCCTTCGCTTGTAGGGATGTCGGTCATCCTCGAGGCTGAAGATCCCCGACTGAATCAGTAGTTGTCCTTGACCGAGTTCATGTTAGCGATTAGCGTTCACAGGCATGTTCAGTCACGCCGAACAGGAGGGATGAATTGGATTTGTATCCATATAGATTGGTTGTAGTCATGAAAAGGAGAAGCCACCATACCTATGTCCCAACTCAACCAGTCATTTTCAGCTAAGGCGGCAGCTACCCTGGCTCAGTTCCTAGTTATAACCTACTGGGGCTGTGTTGACATGGAGCTGTTCTCCCACCACTTTGCAGGATTGGAATTCCCGGTTTGTGCTATCTGCCAGTTCTCCTCTCACACCACTGCGTGGTGCCCCAGTGCTGATACGCCTTCCGCCCCTGGCCCTTCTAGGTCTGCGGTGGGCCCTCCTGCCAGCCCCAAGCAGGCGGTGTGGCTGGACAAATCTGGCAGACCCAGTCATTTCGTAGGTAATCCCCGAGCTCGCAATCATTTTTGACCATGCCACCTGCAGTTTTTGGGTAGTGTCGCCTGTGGCATATTTGAGCCCCTATTTTTTTTCCCTCCCCTCCCCTTTCCATTGCATTGTTTGTTACTTGGTACTCTATCTTTTAAGGGGGCAGACAAGTTCCATCATGGTCTGGCGCTGGAAGCTGACGTCATCACCAGGTGGGATTTTTGGGGTTAAGCCTGCCCCCTTCCTTCTGCCTACTGGCAGAGGTGTGCCTGGTCGCATAGCAACCACAATGACCATATATGACTAGTGGAGCTTTGGGCTTTCTCCCTTCCTTTGTTGTGACTCAGCCACTCTTAGCTGCTATCTTTCTCCCGATACCTGCCCTCTGCTGGTAAGCTTCTGGGCTCTTGCCTGCTTTTGATAGGATGTTTTTTGGTGGGTGACCCATGGTTTCCTCGGAATCTTATGCATCTTTTTCTTGGCTTGGTGGTTAAAGTGTCCCTCTCTGCTCAGATGCCCTTATGGTGATGGCGATTGGTTTATCTCCTTTTGCCTGCTGTGTATTTCTTTCTTGCCTGCAGTTTTTTCCCCTTATCCTTTTCTTTTCTCCTATACCCCAGGATGAGTGCTCCTGATCAGGCACTGATCAGGGACGTTTTAATTTTTTTCCCAATTTCTGGAATTTAACCCAAGATTGTTGTTGTTAAATTGTTGTTGGACAACCGGACTGTGAGGCAAGAGTAAGCGAGGAGTTGCCCATGGCACTGTAGCTAATCTCCCTGGACGAAAGAGAACAATTAATCAAAGATTGCAAGAAAGGATTGTTCGAATGGTGGATAAAGACCCTTGATCAACTTCCAGACAAATTCAAGCTGACCTTCAGGCACAGGGTACAACTGTGTCAGCTCGCACTATACGTTGCCATCTGAATGAAAAGGGACGCTATGGTAGGAGACCCAGGAGGACCCCACTGACACAGAAACAGAAATGAGGCCTTTAAAGTTGGGTCTCCGTCAGAGGTCATGGGTCCTACAGCAGTACAATGACCGAAAGCACACGTCAAAAAGCACTCAAAAATGGTTTCAGACAAAGTGCTAGAGAGTACTGGACTGGCAAGCAATGAGTCCAGATCTAAATCACATATAGTACCTGTGGAGAGATCTAAAAACAGCAGTTAGGAAAAGGAACCCTTCCAATCTGAGAGACCAGGAGCAGTTGGCGGAAAAAGAGTTGTCCAAAATTCCTGTAGAGAGGTGTAAGAAACTCATTGATGGTTACAGGAACTGATTGATTTCAGTTATTTTTTTCCAAGGACTGTGCTACCAAATATTAATTGAGGGTGCCAATAATTTTGTCCAGTCCATTTTTGGAGTTTTGCGTGGAATGTGTCAGATTTGGCTTTTCTTTTCCACTTTTTTGTGTCATACCAATACAAACAAAAGAAAAACATGAGCATGCCTAAACATTTGTAATTGCAACAATTTTCTGCGCGAAGTGGTGCACTATCTGACAGAAATGCAGGGGTGCCAATATTTTTGCCATGACTGTATGTCGCGCTATTGGTAACCAGCTTCAGCACAGATGGCCTCCCCGATAGCCAACAGGTACATCCTAAATGTCCTAGACCCACTTACTTGATGATAAATGCCCCAGGGGCATTCCTTCTCAAGGTGAAAGTTCTTTTCCTGTGGTGTTGAATTAATGTGCGTCAGTCACTTTGAATAGGTTTTATGTAGGGATGCACAGATACTTTTCGAGTACCAGTGCAGATACTTGGCATTTTCATGAGAACTACCAGGGTTGCAGCAGTTGCAGCTGGGACCCAGTTCTGGCACTCCACCACTGTCCTGAAACCATTAGTCTGTATTGTTTTAGAAAAACTGTCACATGACAATAAACAAAAATTTATCAGTACTCGTACTTGTAAGTACTCGGCAAGTACCAGTACTCGTACTCGCAAAACTGGTATCTGTGCATCCCTTTATTTATATTTATAAAAACAAAATAGTACATTAAAACAGAGATGTGCAAATCCCAGGAGCTCTGTGTGCTCCTTACAAATGACAGCTGCCTCCTAATTTTTGAATGTTTCTCTAGTGTAGTCTTGGAGCTCAAAAGTATCGGTACATGTACTCGTACTTGTACCGAGTACTGTACTTGGTATCTGTGCAACCCTAGTTTTATGGTATTTTAATTCTAAGTGAAGAATAGGGAAGGAGGATGGAAGGAGCACAGGATACCTGACCAATTAAATTTTAAATAAAGTCTTTGGTCTTCTGAATGGTCTTCTAGCTATCTAGATCCTTCTTTCAGAACTCTGCTGGTGGAATACATGTCAATATAAATGGCTCCTTGTAGAACTGAGGTCAGTCTTTAGGTCAAGGCAGGACAGCAGTGGGAAGATTCATGTGGTGCTTTCAGCTTAGTCATTCACTCACCATCCCTATGGGCGACATCTGAGGCTTTGCTTCCTCGAGGCCTAGTAACAATCCATCATATCCAGCATCTTAGGGACACCTCCCATGAATGGAGATCCCCACAGCATTCCATACCTTAGGCCTTCAGGCCTGGGGACTAGATTGCTTGTTCACTGATGCATCCTCTCAGGGTGAAACCCTGGAGTGAAGAGCCTGTACCAGGAAGTGCCTCAGATATTTAATAGCTCTCCCAGCACAGCAGGCTCCCCAGACCTACTGATTGGCCATGTTTTAAACATCCTTAATGTGAAGCATTATCTCTAGCAGACCCTGCTGGTGAACACTCAGCACAGCAGGTGACTGAGAATAATCACTGCACACTTGGAGGGTTATTCACTAAGGAGCTGAAGGTTATAGCCTAATTAGTCGGCTAATCCTTTGGCTCACTTCAGCTTCGGTTCAGATGAACCGAAGTGCTGTTGTACGGGCTATTCACACGTGTTAATCAGTCAGCTTATCTACATAATTGATCAATGAAGTCCTGTTTGCACACAGGAAGTCTAGAGATGAGGCTCCTCTCAGCAGGAAGCTCAGGATGTATTGTATCCTGTACCAAGACAAAGCCAGACACCTCCGCAACAACAGTCTCTGATTACTGAACTCCAGGTACAATATATTTACAGCCTTGTGCTCAGAGAAGGGAATCACAGAATACTTTTAATCCAGTGATGGACACGGGGAGACTTGTGGCTGGGGGGTCTTTCTGGACGGAGACTAGAAGAAGATGAGAACTGCTAGGACATCTAGTTCTGAACATGTCTACACTGTGATTGGGGACTGCTGAAACTTGTAGTTCCTGACTGGCTGTGAACTGTTTTCCTGACACCGAGACACACCTAAGAAGCCCCCTATGTGATAGCAAAGAGGATGTGACAGGTCCTCTTTATGGAGACATCAGGGGTCTTTAAGACCCCTAATGTCCCCTAGGGACCCCCAAAGAAGCTGATGAAGCAGATCTGCATACAGAATCTGTATGCAGCCTGGTGAGATATGTACCGAGCCTGGTGAGATCTGGCGTCCAGATCTCACCAGGGCTGCGTCCAGATCTCACCAGGGCTACGTCCAGATCTCACCAGGGCTGCGCCCAGATCTCACCAGGGCTGCGTCCAGATCTCACCAGGGCTGCGTCCAGATCTCACCAGGGCTGCGTCCAGATCTCACCAGGGCTGCGTCCAGATCTCACCAGGGCTGCGCCCAGATCTCACCAGGGCTGAATACAGATCAGACAGAATCTAGACGCAGCCAGGTGACATCTGAACTCCGGATCTCACCAGAGCTGCATCCAGATCTCACCAGAGCTGCGTCCAGATCAGACAGAATCTAGACGCAGTCGTGTGACATCTGGACTCCAGATCCCACCAGGCTGCGTACAAATCTCACCAAAGCTGCATCCAGATCCCACCAGGCTGCATCCACATGTCACCAGGCTGCCAATGAGTCTCTCCATCCTCACATCCATGGGCTAACATCCCTAGTACCGTGACAAGGTTTTCCCGTTCACTCACAGTGTCCCATAAGCATGATGTGTCTTTCATTTGCTGCATTAAGTTTCCTTGGCCGATTACTGCATCTCTGGTCCTCAATGTTGACTGTATCTTTGTGCTTCTTCAAAATCTTGAAAACCCAATCTGCTTTGAAATCTTTGCCTGGGAGAGACCTTGCTGATGCATTTTAACTACCTTGTGTCTTGTTGCTGTGCTCGGTCTTGCCATGGTGTAAGACCTGTGACATAAAACTGTCTTCCATAACCTCACCTTAATAGCAGAGTTTTAAGCCTCCTACACAGCTGTTTGTTTCAGTTGATGATTGTGTTTCAACCTATATATGAAATTGATGATCATTAGCGCCGTGTTCTTGGTATAACCACTTCCAGCGCATGACGTACAGTTACGTGAACCCACAGGAAGTAGTTAAAAAAAACACACGCGTAATGAATCACACACATCACACACATACCAAACAAAACACACACATAGCTTCATTAAAAAATAAATTAATCATACACTCATTAAAACACACACAATAAAACACACATACAATTAAAATAGTTATTTAAAAAATGTCGCTTGCCAAGTATTATGTTTCTGTGCACTAAATTTTAATTTAGTTTATTTTATCCTAAAAATACTGGTTTGATAAACATTTGCTCAAATACCGTGCGAAATAAAAAAAATTGCATGTAGCATTTTTTTTATTGTACAGGGCCTCTGCTTTCAGAACATATATAATTGTTTGGGGGTTTGAAGCTGTTTTCTAGCCAAAAATGTATATTTTATCATGTGTGCGCAAATACTAAGAAAATGCTCCAGACAGCAAAGGGTAAAGCAGGGGTCTCAAACTCAATTCACTCGGGGGCCACTCAACAAATTTTTTCTCCCATGGGGGCCGCTTGCCAAATTTCATACTTTAAAATAAAATGTAACTATATCCGGTATGGTACTATGGACCCTAATATACATACAATAAGGCCCCATTCATATCTGTAGGTTTAGGTGAGATTAGGGATTCCTGCGTCAGAAACTTGCATTTTCCTGTAGCAGGAATGTCTAATCAGGTGTTTACGAGCGGCAGCTGTCACCCATTCAAGTTAATGATCAGGTGACAGAAGTTGCATGTAAACGCCTGCCCACCATAAGTAATGATATGTGATATTATTACATGCGGTTAGAAAACACTCTGCACAATCATTAAGTCCAGGGAGAGTGATTGATTCCTAACCGAATGTAATCATATGACATGCCGTTACATGTGGTGTGCAGGCGTCTACATGCAACTGCTGTGACCTGATCATTAACATAATAGGTGACAGCTGCCACTTTTAAACACCACATTAGGGATTCCCACTGCAGGAAACGCAAGAATCCCTAATTGCACCTAAAGATATAGGTGTGAATGGAGCCTAATACACTTCTACTCCCCCTCATAAAAAATACTACCCCTGCACATATAAAATAATACCCTCCCCCCCCCCCATACACATGAAAAAATACCCACACACACACATATAAAACAATATAATTCCCAACCCCACCTCACCCCACCCATATATAACATAATATAATTCCCAGTCCCCCTCCCCCCCCACACACACATATAAAAATAATATGAATCACAGTCAGCCCTCCCCCCGAACACCCACATACAAAATAAAATACAGAGCCCTCTCTCCTGCTTACCTTTTTGCAGGGAGGAGGCACAATTGATCCCTGGTGATCTAGTGGTTGATTGGTAAGGTCTACTGCAGACCTTACTAATCAATCCTTTCGGGCCAGCATTCAGCAAAGACGCTGGCCGAAAGGATCTGAGTGCCGGCACAGAAGCAGGTATGCGGTCTGCATCCGACAGATCTCCTCTCGCAAGTCTGGTACGCGGTCCGTGTGAGCTGGCTGCGGGCCACATAGTACCGGCTTGCGGGCTGAAATTGGCCCGCTGGCCGGTACTTTGATACCACTTGGTTAAAGTGACCCAATTACGTACATCAGTGTATCATCCCCAAACAGATGGGTTGGTTGAAAGGTTCAACAAAACCTTGAAACAAATGTTATGGAAGGTGGTGGATAAAGATGGAATGAACTGGGATTGCCTAATATCCTATGGGGTTTTTTCCCTTTGAGTTATTGTATGGGAGACACCGAAGGGGGCTATTGGACCTCGCTAAGGAAACTTGGGAAAGTGAGAGTTCTGCTCACAAAACTGTATCGAGCATATTGCACAGATGCAAGACTGAATGGCTCAGGTGATAACAATTGTAAAGGAATATTTGGCCCAAGCGCAGTTAGCACAGCAGAGGATTTACAATCATGGGGCCCAGACCCACACCTTTTCTCCAGGTGATAGGGTGCTGGTATTGATCTCCACGGTTAAAAGTAAATTCCCAGCCAAATGACAGGGTATATGTGAGATAATTGAAAAAGTGAGTGAAGGGAACTATAGGGTCAGACAACCATAAAGGCGAAAGCGAGAACAAATATATCAAGTAAATCTGTAAAAAGCCTGGAAGGATAGGGAATCCCTAGTAGCGAAGACTTCACCATCACCACCTCAATCAGATTATTTGGCACCTGAGGTTGGGATAGCAGTCACCTTATCGAAAATTCAACAACAGGAAGTTAAAGAATTTGTGCTCTGGAATAAGGAGGTCTTCTCGGAGCTTCCAGGACAAACATCTGGGATAGAACATGATATCACCCCACCAGGTGAAAGGGTCAAACTGAAACCCTATAGAATTCCAGAAGCCAGACGGGAGGCAATATGTATAGAAGTCCAGAGAATGCTTGAACTAGCTTGTATAGAGGAGTCCCAGAGTGACTGGTCCAGTCCCAACGTGCCAGTACCCAAACCTGATGGGAGTTGGTGATTTTGCAATGACTTCCGAACAGCTTAATAAGATTACTAAATTTGACACCTATCCCATGCTCCGTATAGAAGAATTAATTAACCTACTAAGAACAGCCCGGTATATGACGATCTGACCATGGAGTACCGGCAGATTCCCCTATCCAAATCGGCGAAGGAGAAAACTGCATTTGTAACTCCAGTTGGGGCATTCCAATAACAAAGAATGCCTTTTGGGTTACAGAATCCTCCGGCAACATTTCAGTGGACAATGGGTAGGATTTTAGGGCCTCATCAAAAGTATGCTGCTGCTTACCTTGACCGATGTGATCATCCATAGCACAGATTGGGCCCCACATCTGCCAAAAATTCAAGCTGTGCTAGACTCCATATGAAAAGCTGGGTTTACAGCCACCCCCAAAAATGTACCATTGGGCAAGAGGAGGCAAAATATCTTGGGAGGGGAATAATAAAACCCCAAATAAACAAAGTTGAGGCCATACAGAATTGGCCACGTCCCAACAAGAAGCAGGTACAAGCATTTCTTGGAATCTCTGGCTATTACCAGCGTTTCATTCCTCACTTTGAAAAACAATATTGTGCCGAACTAATAATCATACACATCTAATAAATTGAAACATATATAAATGAGTCACATATATGACCCTTCAAACAAATGAGGCATAGAAAATATCTACACACAGACAAAAAAGCAATATAGACAAAAAGAGTCCCAGGAAAAAACAAAAGCAAACATGGTGATTGTGCAAAAAAAATTCCCCAGATGATTCGCAGCCAATCTGCATATAACTCTCAGGTAAGGATAATCACACAATGCAGGCAGACCTTCACCTCCACCCAGTGAGTGATGACAACAAGTGAGTGCTCACCTGGGGAGGTAGACCCACAGAGCTAGGTCAAATGCGCTTTTTCCCTTCTTAATGGGGGAGGGAAGCCCATGCACAGAAAAGGCGATAAGGTCTCCTCAGATCACAGGTACCAGTCTAAATCCAGGAGGAAAGAGAAAAAGGACAAGGACATAGTGCGTAAAGTCCAATAAAATGCAATTTATGAAATAAAAAATGCGTACTCACAATGGTGTAAACAGTACAGGCATTGGGTATTGCTGGATCAAACAAGCAAGGCAAATGGCAGCAAAGCGATAAAAAAACCTGTTTGTCCAGCTCAGCTCAGTGCAGTGACATCAGAAGCTCTGCCCTACGTACGTTACGTCAAAAACAAGTGACTTCATCAGACTCCTGATGAAGTCACGTGTTTTGACGTAACGTACGTAGGAGTCTGATGAAGTCACGTGTTTTGACGTAACGTACGTAGGAGTCTGATGAAGTCACGTGTTTTGACGTAACGTACGTAGGGCAGAGCTTCGTATCGTACAAGGTCTCTCCAGGACCAAAAGAGATCTTAACAACCCCCAGGTGTTGGATCTCATGACCTTGTTTCAGATGTATGTAACACATGAATTCACAAAATTCCTACAGTCCATCCCCAAATTAGACTTTGAATTCATCATCCTGTGGCCCCCAAAATGCCCGGCGAATCAAGACAGAGTCCCAAAACAGCAGTATGACGTAAATACAAATATTTCCCTTCGTGAAAAAAAGTCCATGGGGTTATTCACTAAGGATATAGCTGTAGGTTTGGCTTATCCTTCTACTTGCTTTGGCCGTGGGAACCTTCAGTTTAGCAGAACCGAAGGGCTACTGTACAGTAGTGTACAGACGTGTCCCCTGCACTCCTTTCAGCGTATACAATGTGTAGCAGATGTGGTGCTGGTAGTGATGAACACGGATGGCACCCTGTGTATTCAGCCTTGAGAATGTTGTGGATCACCAGCACTCATAAGATATCATTTTCAAATCCTTGTATACATTCATTGATGTATAGCATCACATATATTAAATAGCCAATGTTTCGGGGCCACGCCGGGTACCTTCATCAGGGCGACATATTTGTGAGTGTACATGTTATTTCACTGTCACTGTCATCGCATGTTTGTTGGGAACCCGGTGCTAAATAATTCGTAGGTGACCTGATTCTGGGTCAGGGTTTCGTGTGTAGCAGAGCAGCTACCTCGCTGTAATCTATTGAAAGTCATCCCTTGAGCCAAAAGGTCCCTATGTCGCCCTGGTGAAGGGAACCTGCGTGGCCCTGAAACGTTGGCTATTTGATATATGTGACGCTACACATCAATAAATGTATAGAAAGATTTGAAAACGATATCTTTTGAGAGCTGTTTATCCACTACATTCTCAGGGCTGTTGTACAGGCTATTCACAATAGCTTGTACAGCATCCAAAGTCAGCCAAGCCGCTCAGCCGAGCCGAAGCATATGCATTTGGCTTGGCTGAAACAAAGACACAGTCGAAGCAGGTGTGGGGTCCCCCTCCCAATTCATACTAGATCCTTTAGGTCTGGTAAGAATGTTAGGAGGTACCTTTAGAGCCTTGAGGTCCAGAATAGTCCAAACATGTTCGGAAATGGTGGAAGGTCACTGCCTACCACAGGAAAAGTGGGAAATTTAAAGTGAAAAAGCTGCTTGGAGGGAAGGTGGCAATTCCAGAGATACTAACTTTAGTCAAAGATCTGCAAATGTCAACAGACATCCCCCACCCTTTAATTGGCAAGTGTGGGGCAAATACTCATTCAGTGAAGGGCTTGTCAACAGACTTGGAGGACTTGGTAGTCCAGGGTTGTTGAATTCTGGGTGTGGTCTTTGGCTTAGATGTACTAAAGAGGGGGATGCAATTACTGCAATAAAGCATTTTATGCTATAGGAGAAGAAAAGGAGAATACATTTAAATGTACCACACAATATGTATTGGCTCAGTAAGCCCAAATAGGCAATGCTCGGCTTCTATGTTGGCTGAGTTACACTTTATATTGTACTATAGGTATACTGCCTAGTTATACTAAACTAGGCAGTATATCTCTACTACACTGCAGATTCTGAGATACCTAGGACTTTGCTTGTCCTCAAAGATCAGTGGCACTCACTACAGTAACAACAGCTGGCATGCACACTGTGTAAGAAACACATCAGAAGATCATTTCAGATAATTCCTTAATATAAGATCCACCTTCGTTTAACCTTCACTGCTGATTGCAGGTTCATTTTCATGTTCAGTGAAGGTTTAGGGCTGCTTGTTACTAATCCAAATAAAAGCCAAACAGTCTTTCCCTAGAAACCAGCTGTTCTGCAAAGAACCACCACAGTCGAACAAGAAAGGCTCCAAGATAAGGGATAAATAGTGGGAAAACCTTTTGCAATGGTAAAGACATGGTCAGGCAGCTTCCATTCTGTAGTAATCAGGCCATCAGGTGATACCTGTGTTTCTTTAAAGACTAAATGGTCTATTAAAAAAAAAATGTAAATCCAGTTACAAAAATGTGTGAATATTCAATGAAAGTTGTGTGACTCTTTCATAAAATAACCCCTATGAGTATTTTTAATCACATTTTAACTTTCGTCACATAAGACATTAGGCACAACAATTAATCATGAGAAACCAGTTGTTATGGATTACAACACTTTGCATATTGTTTTATGAGCTATTAAACAAACTTGTTTTTTCAACCAGGTTGATCTAGAAGAGGCGAAGATGAGGTGCCAACAGGCCCAACATACTATGGCCCAGAGAGCTAGAATATATACGCCACGAATTTTTCTCAACATACTTGTCGTTGCCCTTATTGGAGGGGCATTTTACTGCATCTATCGTTCTACATCGGAATCCCAGAAACTGCTTGAACACGTAAGTGCTAGACACTTTAAAACTGTGTACCAGTGTGATGTCCTAAAAGAAACAGTCAACCTCAAAACTGAATACTTTCTCAGGAGCTTCTTCTATTAGAGAAGAACTCTGTGTAAGAAAAATGAGGGTGATTTCAACTAATAATAATATGAATATTAAGGGGTGATTTCAACTAATAATAATAATATGAATATTAACAAATTATATCCGTATTATTTATCAACACTCACTTCTTACTGTTCGAGAGGGGTAGGTCAGCTAAGAAACACACACTGTAAACTGTAGGTTTAAAATAATGTACTGTAACAGAAATTTAAACAAACATAGCTTGAGTACTGA
>NW_017307183.1:255652-261015 GCF_000935625.1 Nanorana parkeri
CCCCACCCATATATAACATAATATAATTCCCAGTCCCCCTCCCCCCCCACACACACATATAAAAATAATATGAATCACAGTCAGCCCTCCCCCCGAACACCCACATACAAAATAAAATACAGAGCCCTCTCTCCTGCTTACCTTTTTGCAGGGAGGAGGCACAATTGATCCCTGGTGATCTAGTGGTTGATTGGTAAGGTCTACTGCAGACCTTACTAATCAATCCTTTCGGGCCAGCATTCAGCAAAGACGCTGGCCGAAAGGATCTGAGTGCCGGCACAGAAGCAGGTATGCGGTCTGCATCCGACAGATCTCCTCTCGCAAGTCTGGTACGCGGTCCGTGTGAGCTGGCTGCGGGCCACATAGTACCGGCTTGCGGGCTGAAATTGGCCCGCTGGCCGGTACTTTGATACCACTTGGTTAAAGTGACCCAATTACGTACATCAGTGTATCATCCCCAAACAGATGGGTTGGTTGAAAGGTTCAACAAAACCTTGAAACAAATGTTATGGAAGGTGGTGGATAAAGATGGAATGAACTGGGATTGCCTAATATCCTATGGGGTTTTTTCCCTTTGAGTTATTGTATGGGAGACACCGAAGGGGGCTATTGGACCTCGCTAAGGAAACTTGGGAAAGTGAGAGTTCTGCTCACAAAACTGTATCGAGCATATTGCACAGATGCAAGACTGAATGGCTCAGGTGATAACAATTGTAAAGGAATATTTGGCCCAAGCGCAGTTAGCACAGCAGAGGATTTACAATCATGGGGCCCAGACCCACACCTTTTCTCCAGGTGATAGGGTGCTGGTATTGATCTCCACGGTTAAAAGTAAATTCCCAGCCAAATGACAGGGTATATGTGAGATAATTGAAAAAGTGAGTGAAGGGAACTATAGGGTCAGACAACCATAAAGGCGAAAGCGAGAACAAATATATCAAGTAAATCTGTAAAAAGCCTGGAAGGATAGGGAATCCCTAGTAGCGAAGACTTCACCATCACCACCTCAATCAGATTATTTGGCACCTGAGGTTGGGATAGCAGTCACCTTATCGAAAATTCAACAACAGGAAGTTAAAGAATTTGTGCTCTGGAATAAGGAGGTCTTCTCGGAGCTTCCAGGACAAACATCTGGGATAGAACATGATATCACCCCACCAGGTGAAAGGGTCAAACTGAAACCCTATAGAATTCCAGAAGCCAGACGGGAGGCAATATGTATAGAAGTCCAGAGAATGCTTGAACTAGCTTGTATAGAGGAGTCCCAGAGTGACTGGTCCAGTCCCAACGTGCCAGTACCCAAACCTGATGGGAGTTGGTGATTTTGCAATGACTTCCGAACAGCTTAATAAGATTACTAAATTTGACACCTATCCCATGCTCCGTATAGAAGAATTAATTAACCTACTAAGAACAGCCCGGTATATGACGATCTGACCATGGAGTACAGGCAGATTCCCCTATCCAAATCGGCGAAGGAGAAAACTGCATTTGTAACTCCAGTTGGGGCATTCCAATAACAAAGAATGCCTTTTGGGTTACAGAATCCTCCGGCAACATTTCAGTGGACAATGGGTAGGATTTTAGGGCCTCATCAAAAGTATGCTGCTGCTTACCTTGACCGATGTGATCATCCATAGCACAGATTGGGCCCCACATCTGCCAAAAATTCAAGCTGTGCTAGACTCCATATGAAAAGCTGGGTTTACAGCCACCCCCAAAAATGTACCATTGGGCAAGAGGAGGCAAAATATCTTGGGAGGGGAATAATAAAACCCCAAATAAACAAAGTTGAGGCCATACAGAATTGGCCACGTCCCAACAAGAAGCAGGTACAAGCATTTCTTGGAATCTCTGGCTATTACCAGCGTTTCATTCCTCACTTTGAAAAACAATATTGTGCCGAACTAATAATCATACACATCTAATAAATTGAAACATATATAAATGAGTCACATATATGACCCTTCAAACAAATGAGGCATAGAAAATATCTACACACAGACAAAAAAGCAATATAGACAAAAAGAGTCCCAGGAAAAAACAAAAGCAAACATGGTGATTGTGCAAAAAAAATTCCCCAGATGATTCGCAGCCAATCTGCATATAACTCTCAGGTAAGGATAATCACACAATGCAGGCAGACCTTCACCTCCACCCAGTGAGTGATGACAACAAGTGAGTGCTCACCTGGGGAGGTAGACCCACAGAGCTAGGTCAAATGCGCTTTTTCCCTTCTTAATGGGGGAGGGAAGCCCATGCACAGAAAAGGCGATAAGGTCTCCTCAGATCACAGGTACCAGTATAAATCCAGGAGGAAAGAGAAAAAGGACAAGGACATAGTGCGTAAAGTCCAATAAAATGCAATTTATGAAATAAAAAATGCGTACTCACAATGGTGTAAACAGTACAGGCATTGGGTATTGCTGGATCAAACAAGCAAGGCAAATGGCAGCAAAGCGATAAAAAAACCTGTTTGTCCAGCTCAGCTCAGTGCAGTGACATCAGAAGCTCTGCCCTACGTACGTTACGTCAAAAACAAGTGACTTCATCAGACTCCTGATGAAGTCACGTGTTTTGACGTAACGTACGTAGGAGTCTGATGAAGTCACGTGTTTTGACGTAACGTACGTAGGAGTCTGATGAAGTCACGTGTTTTGACGTAACGTACGTAGGGCAGAGCTTCGTATCGTACAAGGTCTCTCCAGGACCAAAAGAGATCTTAACAACCCCCAGGTGTTGGATCTCATGACCTTGTTTCAGATGTATGTAACACATGAATTCACAAAATTCCTACAGTCCATCCCCAAATTAGACTTTGAATTCATCATCCTGTGGCCCCCAAAATGCCCGGCGAATCAAGACAGAGTCCCAAAACAGCAGTATGACGTAAATACAAATATTTCCCTTCGTGAAAAAAAGTCCATGGGGTTATTCACTAAGGATATAGCTGTAGGTTTGGCTTATCCTTCTACTTGCTTTGGCCGTGGGAACCTTCAGTTTAGCAGAACCGAAGGGCTACTGTACAGTAGTGTACAGACGTGTCCCCTGCACTCCTTTCAGCGTATACAATGTGTAGCAGATGTGGTGCTGGTAGTGATGAACACGGATGGCACCCTGTGTATTCAGCCTTGAGAATGTTGTGGATCACCAGCACTCATAAGATATCATTTTCAAATCCTTGTATACATTCATTGATGTATAGCATCACATATATTAAATAGCCAATGTTTCGGGGCCACGCCGGGTACCTTCATCAGGGCGACATATTTGTGAGTGTACATGTTATTTCACTGTCACTGTCATCGCATGTTTGTTGGGAACCCGGTGCTAAATAATTCGTAGGTGACCTGATTCTGGGTCAGGGTTTCGTGTGTAGCAGAGCAGCTACCTCGCTGTAATCTATTGAAAGTCATCCCTTGAGCCAAAAGGTCCCTATGTCGCCCTGGTGAAGGGAACCTGCGTGGCCCTGAAACGTTGGCTATTTGATATATGTGACGCTACACATCAATAAATGTATAGAAAGATTTGAAAACGATATCTTTTGAGAGCTGTTTATCCACTACATTCTCAGGGCTGTTGTACAGGCTATTCACAATAGCTTGTACAGCATCCAAAGTCAGCCAAGCCGCTCAGCCGAGCCGAAGCATATGCATTTGGCTTGGCTGAAACAAAGACACAGTCGAAGCAGGTGTGGGGTCCCCCTCCCAATTCATACTAGATCCTTTAGGTCTGGTAAGAATGTTAGGAGGTACCTTTAGAGCCTTGAGGTCCAGAATAGTCCAAACATGTTCGGAAATGGTGGAAGGTCACTGCCTACCACAGGAAAAGTGGGAAATTTAAAGTGAAAAAGCTGCTTGGAGGGAAGGTGGCAATTCCAGAGATACTAACTTTAGTCAAAGATCTGCAAATGTCAACAGACATCCCCCACCCTTTAATTGGCAAGTGTGGGGCAAATACTCATTCAGTGAAGGGCTTGTCAACAGACTTGGAGGACTTGGTAGTCCAGGGTTGTTGAATTCTGGGTGTGGTCTTTGGCTTAGATGTACTAAAGAGGGGGATGCAATTACTGCAATAAAGCATTTTATGCTATAGGAGAAGAAAAGGAGAATACATTTAAATGTACCACACAATATGTATTGGCTCAGTAAGCCCAAATAGGCAATGCTCGGCTTCTATGTTGGCTGAGTTACACTTTATATTGTACTATAGGTATACTGCCTAGTTATACTAAACTAGGCAGTATATCTCTACTACACTGCAGATTCTGAGATACCTAGGACTTTGCTTGTCCTCAAAGATCAGTGGCACTCACTACAGTAACAACAGCTGGCATGCACACTGTGTAAGAAACACATCAGAAGATCATTTCAGATAATTCCTTAATATAAGATCCACCTTCGTTTAACCTTCACTGCTGATTGCAGGTTCATTTTCATGTTCAGTGAAGGTTTAGGGCTGCTTGTTACTAATCCAAATAAAAGCCAAACAGTCTTTCCCTAGAAACCAGCTGTTCTGCAAAGAACCACCACAGTCGAACAAGAAAGTCTCCAAGATAAGGGATAAATAGTGGGAAAACCTTTTGCAATGGTAAAGACATGGTCAGGCAGCTTCCATTCTGTAGTAATCAGGCCATCAGGTGATACCTGTGTTTCTTTAAAGACTAAATGGTCTATTAAAAAAAATATGTAAATCCAGTTACAAAAATGTGTGAATATTCAATGAAAGTTGTGTGACTCTTTCATAAAATAACCCCTATGAGTATTTTTAATCACATTTTAACTTTCGTCACATAAGACATTAGGCACAACAATTAATCATGAGAAACCAGTTGTTATGGATTACAACACTTTGCAT
The DNA here is from genome assembly GCF_000935625.1 of Nanorana parkeri. Taxonomy (NCBI): domain Eukaryota; kingdom Metazoa; phylum Chordata; class Amphibia; order Anura; family Dicroglossidae; genus Nanorana; species Nanorana parkeri. The sequence goes on from NW_017307183.1 coordinate 260,510, forward strand.
ATTGTTTTATGAGCTATTAAACAAACTTGTTTTTTCAACCAGGTTGATCTAGAAGAGGCGAAGATGAGGTGCCAACAGGCCCAACATACTATGGCCCAGAGAGCTAGAATATATACGCCACGAATTTTTCTCAACATACTTGTCGTTGCCCTTATTGGAGGGGCATTTTACTGCATCTATCGTTCTACATCGGAATCCCAGAAACTGCTTGAACACGTAAGTGCTAGACACTTTAAAACTGTGTACCAGTGTGATGTCCTAAAAGAAACAGTCAACCTCAAAACTGAATACTTTCTCAGGAGCTTCTTCTATTAGAGAAGAACTCTGTGTAAGAAAAATGAGGGTGATTTCAACTAATAATAATATGAATATTAAGGGGTGATTTCAACTAATAATAATAATATGAATATTAACAAATTATATCCGTATTATTTATCAACACTCACTTCTTACTGTTCGAGAGGGGTAGGTCAGCTCAGTGGCGTAACAACCGGGGGGGGGAACCG
>NW_017307183.1:261596-265310 GCF_000935625.1 Nanorana parkeri
AGGCAATCTCCTTCCTCTGCATGTTAAACTGGGTGAAGGGGGAATAGCTGGACCCTGCTGCAGGATTTCTAAGCCCAGATCACGGCACTCAGGATGCGCTTCCTTAAAGGCACAGTACACCAGAACAACCACTCTCAACAACTACCAGCCGTGATCAAGAGGAGCAAGCTGTACATTCAGAGCAACTAATAGCAAGTATCTCTTTATATTTCTATAATTTGGACATATGCTATTCGACGTCTGTATAAAGAAATACTCTTACACAGGCGTTCAGTTATAGTCTCATTGAACTAAAGTTGGAGTCCCCCTGACACTTGCTCATTATTTCTGCTATACTTTAATCGTACGCTATTGATGTCTGTATGAAGAGAGGCAATTGCCTAAGATTTGCAATCCATTCACAAAACCGTGAGTTTCTCGTCCAAATCCATTTATTACATTGTAAGAGTTACAGTGACAAGCGAGACCCGGCGAATGAAAGGCTGCAGCGGCGTGGAATTCCGGGTGGTAAGTTGCTTTCTACATTTAGTCCTGCTTTGCACAAGCAGGACTAAATGTAGTGCGGGGAAGCAATGCCGCCGAGATCACTTGTACTAAGACTGCAGCCATCCTCCCTGAAATGAGTTAGCTCCTGTGTGATAGCGATAAAGTTACGTGAAAAAAAATGATTAAAAATAAGTGAAAAATAATAAGAAAAAAATGATTTAATAACAAAAAAAGTGATTAAAAAATACCATGGCCCACTTGTATGATAACCAGTTGATTGTAATATTTTGGGGGGTGTAGCGGGACAATGAGGTTATGCTAGGACTTGTAGTTCAATTATGATATGTCCCAGGATGCTCTCATTTTACCTGTACACCCACACATATCACAGGGGGGGGGCGCAAAATTTTGTTCTGCCCCGGGCGCCTGTTACTCTGGTTACGCCACTGGGTCAGCTAAGAAACACACACCATAAACTGGAGGTTTAAAAGAATATATATTGTAGCAGGAATTTAAACATACATAGCTTGATTATTGATAACAAAAAGATTACAGTAATAAGAAAAACAAAAAAATAATATCAAAGAGTACTATCACAGGAACACTAGCATAGCAACACCTCTACAACACAAACATTATTTTATTAACTGGTTGGCTTAATTTGTCAATTGAATGTACGTCTATTACCCATCCTGTAAGATTGACACAGTTTCTGGACTGTTGTTCCCAAAATGGCTTCCTCTCCCTCTGATGGCCACTCCCAAAAATAGCTACCTCTTCTCTGATGGCCTCTGCCTCTTTATTCTAACTAAGCCAATTCACTATCATTAGAAACCCCTGATTGGTCCACAAAACCTAATTTGAGCTGTCTCATGATAGTGATTGAGTGGCAGCTTGAGTCTCTTTCATCTAATAACACCTAGGTTGTCTAAAGGCCTGGTTGGCTCCATCTTGTCTGAGAGAGTATATATGCATAATATCTTGAGTGTTTTCTTCCTGAGCAAATGAACACTCCCAAACTACCACTTGGTGTAGAACCAGTTGTACCTTTTAGCATATCAAGGTGACCATTGATCTCAAAGAGGCAACACCTCACATATACCTAAAGGTTGAGATCTGCATGGAATATTAGCATGCTAACAAACTAATTCCTTTTATTTACACTAGTCTCAGAGAAGCCTAGTTTACAAAAACAGTGGAACCAGCACACGATAATTTCCCAAAGAAAGTCAAACTTTATTCCACATGCATCTGTACAAAGCACAACCGCTGACGCGTTTCTGTCTTACTCTGCCTTGGGCTAGCTAATTTACAATTCTATTCACATCTGGGTGCATACATGTTTACTTTTGGCTAATCATATTTCTTCCAATCTACCCATCATATATTATTATTAAATAGATACATTTATTTTTATTTGGGCTGTGGAATTTCTTACATTCCCCTCCATTGAGGGCGACCAAATTCTAAATGAGGGAGCCCTCATATTTGTCTGCTCTTAAAACCATCAATGTGTTTTTCTGAGGCACTACATTTAGCACCCCATGGGTTATAGTCCATGATCTCAGTATTCCACGTTCAATCTTCTGAGGGTTAGGCGGTGTATTGCTTTAGTTGCTGATTGGAAAAATGTACACTCAGAGTTACAAGTGTTGTGGTTTGCTGAGGCAGAAGTCTTTTTCATATAATATAGCTATACTATACTAACCCCATAATCAAGCCTTCAGCCACTGGATGAAAGTCATGTTCTTCACCGAGGTTCTTGTGTTAGGAAGTGCTGTTGAACAATAAGCTCCATCTCTTATGTGCAGGTGGACATTTCTCACCAGCTTTTCTTAACTCAGTCCTTGATTCTCTGAAGCAGAGCAACCCAATTATGTCAAAACATGCACCGCTTTCTTGGCCTGACCGGATTTCGCTGATTGCACTCAGGTCCTCATAGGAAGTTCCCCCCACTGTACGCAGTTGTATGTAAGGAGAACACCAGCCACTCAGTGTGTTGTAGCCAGCTTCACAATCATGGTAGGAGACAAGGCATCTGGGCGATATCAAATGTTGATGACCAATCAATACACAGCAGGCCATAGTTTTGTTATCTTCTTCCATCATATAGTGACACCCTCATGTTTCAGCTGTGGCCTCCCTCTGGTTGTAGCCTCACAGTCCATGGCTCGCTCATGGCATCATGCATAAACATGCACAATAAACTTTCACATTTAAGCAGTGCATCTCTTTGCCCAATGATGAGAAGGTCCAGGAGTATGTTTCGTTTGGTAGAAGGCATGCAGAGCTCCAGTGGCTTCCAGGACCCCAATTATCTATTGCACAAAGGTGCATTTTCTGGCCTATTATCTAATGTTACCTACATACCCAGTCCCAGGCACTACACACAGCGACCAGCGGGATCACTACCGGCCACCCTCACTGCTGCTGGCAGGAACGGCCCCAGACCTCGTAAGGTCACCGATTTCTTCCGCCGGCCCCAGCCTAAGGCCCTGCAAGATGGCGGCTGCCGCGGCGCTGCATAGGGTTGCCACCTGTCCAGGATTCACCCGGACAGTTCGGGTTTTGAATGCCGTGTCCAGGTTTCATGGCACAAGGAACCCGGACACAAGATGTCAGATAGACAGAGGCAACCAAAATTAAGATAGGGGCTACTGGCCCCCCACTAAAAATAGTCTCAACTGTGATATTTACATATTAGTGGGTGTTTCCTTTTACATATGAATAAGCCACAACTCATTCTCCCAAAAAAAATATGTCCACGTGTCGCTAGAGTGTTCGGGTTTCGCTTGAAGAAAAGGTGGCAACCCTAGCGCTGCACCTCTGCCCCTGTCTCCCTCTCAGGGCTCTGAGAGATCGGAGGGGTCTTCACGCTCCTCACAGGACGGAGAGCAGGAGAGCAGGAGAGCTCGCTCATCCCCGCTGACACAACGGCTACCTGCTTCTCCTACAGGGCTGAGTCCGGCAAAATCGAGGCCCCGGCTTTCGGGCCTAGTGGAAGAGGTGAGCCCTTCTAATAACACTATGGACGACACGAGGGAATTGTTTGCCCCTATAGAGAACTACCCCACAGCCAACCAACTCCTCTCTGACACCACCCTTAAGGATATGCTAGTGTCCTTGAGGAGTTCACTTAACACGGATATACAAGCTTTGGTCCGCCAGTTTAAATCTGACCTGAATGAGGTGGGAGAGAGGGTTGCACACATTGAAGACAAGATGGGG